>NC_091994.1:52274885-52510973 GCF_044704955.1 Pristiophorus japonicus | reverse complement strand
GTGAGGATGGTGGGGGGGAGAGGCAGTGAGGGGGGTGGGGGAGAGGCAGTGAGGGGGGTGGGGGAGAGGCAGTGAGGGGGTGGGGGAGAGGCAGTGAGGGGGTGGGGGAGAGGCAGTGAGGGGGTGGGGGGAGAGGCAGTGAGGGGGGTGGGGGGAGAGGCAGTGAGGGGGGAAAGACAGTGAGGGGGGTGGGGGGAGAGGCAGTGAGGGGGTGGGGGGAGAGGCAGTGAGGGCGGTGGGGGGAGAGGCAGTGAGGGGTTGGGGGGAGGCGATGAGGATGGTGGGGGAGAGGCAGTGAGGGCGGTGGGGGGAGAGGCAGTGAGGGGGTGGGGAGGCAGTGAGGATGGTGGGGGGAGAGGCAGTGAGGGGGTGGGGAGGCAGTGAGGATGGTGGGGGGAGAGGCAGTGAGGGGGTGGGGAGGCAGTGAGGATGGTGGGGGGAGAGGCAGTTAGGGGGTGGGGGGAGAGGCAGTGAGGGGGGTGGGGGGAGAGGCAGTGAGGGGGGTGGGGGGAGAGGCAGTGAGGGGGGTGGGGGGAGAGGCAGTGAGGGGGTGGGGGGAGAGGCAGTGAGGGGGTGGGGAGAGGCAGTGAGGGGGTGGGGGGAGAGGCAGTGAGGGGGTGGGGGGAGAGGCAGTGAGGGGGTGGGGGGAGAGGCAGTGAGGGGGTGGGGGGAGAGGCAGTGAGGGGATTGGGGAGAGGCAGTGAGGGGTTGGGGGGAGACAGTGAGGATGGTGGGGGGAGAGGCAGTGAGGGGGGTGGGGGGAGAGGCAGTGAGGGGTTGGGGGAGACAGTGAGGATGGTAGGGGGAGAGGCAGTGAGGGGGGTGGGGGGAGAGGCAGTGAGGGGGGTGGGGGGAGAGGCAGTGAGGGGGGGGGGGAGAGGCAGTGAGGGGGTGGGGGGAGAGGCAGTGAGGGGGTGGGGGGAGAGGCAGTGAGGGGGTGGGGGGAGAGGCAGTGAGGGGGTGGGGGGAGAGGCAGTGAGGGGGTGGGGGAGAGGCAGTGAGGGGTTGGGGGGAGACAGTGAGGATGGTGGGGGGAGAGGCAGTGAGGGGGGTGGGGGGAGAGGCAGTGAGGGGGTGGGGGGAGAGGCAGTGAGGGGGTGGGGAGAGGCAGTGAGGGGGTGGGGGGAGAGGCAGTGAGGGGGTGGGGGGAGAGGCAGTGAGGGGGTGGGGGGAGAGGCAGTGAGGGGGTGGGGGGAGAGGCAGTGAGGGGGTGGGGGGAGAGGCAGTGAGGGGTTGGGGGGAGACAGTGAGGATGGTGGGGGGAGAGGCAGTGAGGGGGGTGGGGGGAGAGGCAGTGAGGGGGGTGGGGGGAGAGGCAGTGAGGGGGTGGGGGGAGAGGCAGTGAGGGGGTGGGGGGAGAGGCAGTGAGGGGGGTGGGGGGAGAGGCAGTGAGGGGGTGGGGGGAGAGGCAGTGAGGGGGGTGGGGGGAGAGGCAGTGAGGGGGTGGGGGGAGAGGCAGTGAGGGGGTGGGGAGAGGCAGTGAGGATGGTGGGGGGAGGCAGTGAGGATGGTGGGGGGGGGCAGTGAGGGGCCGATGTCCCGGGGAGTTGGGGCAGTGACGGTGAGCGGGAGGCCGGACCCGGTGTGGGCCAGAGGCCGGCAGTGAGGAGGGAAGCGGGGCAGCGAGGGTTACTGTGGCTCGGCGGGCCATCCCCAGGTTGCCGGGAGACGGGCTGCAGCGTCACCGGCGGCCCACCGCAGGCCGCCAATCGCAGCCGCTCACCCGAGCACCGCGCGGCCGCGGCTGGCCAATGGCGGGACCCCGGGCCCGGGGGTTACTGTCGCCGCTGACCCGCCCCCGCACAGTGTGCCAGCGCTCGGCCCCCGATCCCCGGGGCCCAAGTCCCCACACTGTCCCAGTGAGCTGCCGGGTTCCCAGATCCCCTGCCCCTGCCCCCGCCCCCGCCCTGTCCCAGTGAGCGAGAGATGGCGGGCCCCCAGAGAGAGAGAGAGAGAGAGAGAGCCCGGGGGACGGGGAGCTCAGTGTGCCGGGGGCGGTGCTGGGGAAGGGCTGGGCCTCAGCCTTTGATTGGCTGTGGGGCTGTGAATGGCGAGGTTACTGCCGGTCACATACCGCTGGCCTCGGGCCACCGACCTGCCACTCTCAGCAGGCTCAGCTCACAGCTCACACACAACACAACAACTCCTGGGTCTGCGCCAACTATTCAGCCCCACTCCCACGGCAGCGCTGCGCTCCTTCTCTGCACGTGTGTGCACCGACATGTACAGAAGGTGTCAGCCGGGCCTCAGTGGGCAGTAATCGTGGCTCCGAGTCACAAACTCGTGGCTCCGAGCTGGAACATAAATAGTCGGCCGACTCTCCCAGAGCAGTGCTGAGGGAGTGCCGCACTGTCGGAGGGGCAGTGCTGAGGGAGTGCCGCACTGTCGGAGGGGCAGTACTGAGGGAGTGCCGCACCGTCGGAGGGGCAGTGCTGAGGGAGTGCCGCACCGTCGGAGGGGCAGTGCTGAGGGAGCGCCGCACCGCACTGTCGGAGGGGCAGTACAGAGGGAGCGCCGCACTGTCGGAGGGGCAGTGCTGAGGGAGCGCCGCACCGTCGGAGGGGCAGTGCTGAGGGAGCGCCGCACCGTCGGAGAGGCAGTGCTGAGGGAGCGCCGCACCGTCGGAGGGGCAGTGCTGAGGGAGCGCCGCACCGTCGGAGTGTCATCTTTCGGTTGAAAAGTTAAACCAAGGCCATGTCTGCCCCCTCAGGTCGATGTAAAAGCTCCCATTTTGAAGAAGAGCAAGGGAGATCTCCATGGTGTCCTGGCCACTATTTGTCCCTCAACCAACATCACTAAAACAGATTATCTGGTCATTCTATCAGGGAAAGGACAGGGGCGTGGGACTGGCTGAGGTGCTCTTGCAGAGAGCCGGCACAGGCTGGTAAAATACTGTTTGGCTTACCTGAGAACCAGTCCCTTTAATCAGCGCTCCCCAAGCGGCCAGCCGAGGTGAGAACACCTCCTTTTCCTGCCATTGTTGATGCCCGGCGATACAGCAGGGGGCGGTAACGGGGCGCTGCGCACTTCATGACATCAAGATCGATGAGGCGCTGGAGACCGAGGCGGTAAGAGTTAGCGCCAGCACTGAGGTTCACGGACGTCGCTGCAGTCGCCGTACGCAGTTCATAACCCATTAGCGCCCCTTGTGCCCCATTAGCGCCCCTTGTGCCCCATTAGTGCCTCTAGTGTCCCCAGTGTCCCATGAGTGCTCCTAGTGTCCCATGAGTGCCTCTAGTGTCCCATTGGTGCCTCTAGTGTCCCATTAGCGCCCCTAGTGTTCCATTAGTGCCCCTAGTGTCCCATTAGTGCCCCTCGTGTCTCATTAGCGCCCCATTAGTGTCCCATTAGCGCCCTTAGTGTCCCATTAGTGTCCCATTAGCGCCCCTAGTGTCCCATTAGCGCCCCTAGTGTCCCATTAGCGCCCCTAGTGTCCCATTAGCGCCTCTAGTGTCTCATTAGCGCCCCTTAGCGCCCCTAGTGTCTCATTAGCGCCCCTAGTGTCCCATTAGTACCCCTAGTGTCCCATTAGTGCCCCTAGTGTCCCATTAGTGCCCCTAGTGTCCCATTAGTGTCCCGTTAACGCCCCTAGTGTGTCATTAGCTCCCCTAGTGTCCCATTAGTGTCCCATTAACGCCCTTAGTGTCCCATTAGTGCCTTTAGTGTCCCATTAGTACCCTAGTGTTCCATTAGTGCCACTAGTGTCCCATTAGCTCCCCTAGTGTTCTGTTAGTGTCCCATTAGAGCCCCATTAGTGTTCCATTAGTGCCGTTAGTGTCTCATTATTGCCCTTAGTGTCTCATTATTGCCCCTAGTGTCCCATTAGTGCCCCTAGTGTTCCATTAGTGCCCCTAGTGTATCATTAGTGCCCCATTAACACCCCTAGTGCCCCATTAGCGCCCCCAGTGCCCCAGTGTCTCATTAGTACCCCTAGTGTCCCATTAGCGCCCCTAGTGTCCCATTAGCGGCCCTAGTGCCCCATTAGCGCCCCTAGTGTCCCATTAGTGCCTCTAGTGTCCAGGTAGTGTTCCTAGTGTTCCATTACTGCCTCTAGTTATCCCATTAGTGCCCCTAGTGTCCCTAGTGTCCCATTAGTGTCCCTAGTGTACCATTAGTGCCCCTAGTGTCTCATTAGTGCCTCTAGTGTCCAATTAGTGCCTCTAGTGTCCCATTAGCGTCCCTAGTGTCCCATTAGTGTCCTTAGTGCCCCTACTGTCCCATTAGTGTCCCTAGTGTCTCATTAGTGTCCCTAGTGTCCCATTATCGCCCCTAGTATCCCATTAGCGCCCCTAGAGCCCCATTAGTGATCAATTAGTGCCCTTAGTGTCCCATTATCGCCCCTAGTGTCCCATTAGCGCACCCTGTGCCCCATTAGTGCCCCATTACTGTCCCATTAGTGCCCCTAGTGTCTCATTATCGCCCCTAGTGTCTTATTAGTGCCCCTAGTGTCTTATTAATGCCCCTAGTGACCCATTAGTGCCCCTAGTGTCCCATTAGCGCCCCTAGTGTCCTAAGCGCCCCTAGTGTCCTATTAGCGCCCCTAGTGTCCCATTAGCCCCCCCTAGTGTCCCATTAGCGCCCCTAGTGTCCCATTAGCGCCCCTAGGGTCCCATTAATGCCCCTAGTGTCCCATTAATGCCCCTAGTGTCCCATTAGCTCCCCTACTGTCCCATTAGCCCCCCTAGTGTCCCATTAGCGCCCCTAGTGTCCCATTAGCGTCCCTAGTGTACCATTAGCACCCCTAGTGTCTCATTACTGCTCCATTAGCGTCTCTAGTGTCCCATTAGCGCCCCTAGTGTCCCATTAATGCCCCATTAGTGCCCCTAGTGTCCCATTAGCGCCCCTAGTGTCCTAAGCGCCCCTAGTGTCCTATTAGCGCCCCTAGTGTCCCATTAGCCCCCCTAGTGTCCCATTAGCGCTCCTAGTGTCCCATTAATGCCCCTAGTGTCCCATTAGTGCCCCTAGTGTCCCATTAGTGCCCCTAGTGTCCCATTAGCCCCCCTAGTGTCCCATTAGCGCCCCTAGTGTCCCATTAATGCCCCTAGTGTCCCATTAATGCCCCTAGTGTCCCATTAGCGCCCCTAGTGTCCCATTAGCGTCCCTAGTGTACCATTAGCACCCCTAGTGTCTCATTACTGCTCCATTAGCGTCTCTAGTGTCCCATTAGCGCCCCTAGTGTCCCATTAATGCCCCATTAGTGACCCTAATGTCCCATTAGCGTCCCTATTGTCCCATTAGCGCCCCTAGTGTCCCATTAGCGCCCCTAGTGTCCCATTAGCGCCCCTAGTGTCCCATTAGCGCCCCTAGTGTCCCATTAGCGCCCCTAGTGTCCCATTAGTGCCCCTAGTGTCCCATTAATGCCCCTAGTGTCCCATTAGCCCCCCTAGTGTCCCATTAGCGCCCCTAGTGTCCCATTAGCGTCCCTAGTGTACCATTAGCACCCCTAGTGTCTCATTACTGCTCCATTAGCGTCTCTAGTGTCCCATTAGCGCCCCTAGTGTCCCATTAATGCCCCATTAGTGACCCTATTGTCCCATTAGCGCCCCTAGTGTCCCATTAGTGTCCCATTAGCACCCTTAGTGTCCCATTAGCGCCCCTAGTGTCCCATCAATGCCCCATTAGCGCTCCATTCATCATCGTAGGCGATCCCTTGAACGAGGATGACTTGCTTCCACATGAGTTCACAGATGTTACAATGAAGGACCTGATATTCCAGTCCTGAACTCCAGTTAAAACGGTGGAAGATGCCTGTGCGTGGATTTTTTTAACGTGTGATGGCCATTGCACATCAGCCACCACATGGACTTGACAGAGCTAGGCCTTTATACATTTGGCAAGGGTTAACCAGGACGACTGGAGACCTGCTCTGCTGCACGGACCTAGTGCGCACACATATGTAGTGTGGGCTGGCCTGTGCTGCCCCTGGGCCCTCGACTCTTCTGGGCCCCGTACCCTCATTTGCCGCACCTCCACTACGATCTCTCGCCGCTCATCCGCCACAAACATGCATCGCATCTCGCCACAAAACACTCACCGCACCTTCGCACCAAACATTCGCCGAACCTCCGTCACGATCACCCACCAAATCTCAGCCACAATCCATCAACGCTCCTCCACCCCGATCACTTGCCGCACCTCTTCCACGACCTTCCCGCTCCTCTGCTGTACCAGGGCCCAGCCAATGTTCCTGCCCGCGCTCCAAACAGCGACCTGGGTCCTGATGACGTCACCCATTTGTGTCAGCTCACGCTGAAAGTTGTAGTGGTATGCTCCAGCTCTTTTGTGGCCCGAACTGCAGGCTCCATTAGCACCCCATAAGTGCCCCATTAGCACTCCGTTAGCGCTCCTCCCCCCCAGGTACTAACAAGTTCCACTAAGCAGCCAAATTTCTAGCCCTGCGATTCTCTGATTATCACATTGCTGTTTGTGGGTCCTTGCTGAGTGTAATTTACATAGATTATACACCACAGAAACAGGCCCTTCGGCCCACCTTGTTTGTGCTGGTGTTTATACTGCGCACGAAGCTCCTCCCATTGTACCTGGCTCATCTCAGCATTTCAGTACATCTCTCTATTCCCTTTTCCCTCAAGTACTTGTCTACATTCCATTTGAAAGCATCTAAGCTATTTGCCTCAACCACTAGCTGTGGTAGCGAGTTCACATTCTAACCATGCTCCCCTTATTTCCCTATTGGATTAATTACTAGCCCTAGTTTCGGATTCTCCCACAATTGGCTGCCACATTTCCTACATTACAACAGTGACTGCATTTCAAAAAGTACTTCATTGGCTGTACAGCGCTTTGGGACGTCCTGAGGTCATGAAAGGTGCTATATAAATGCAATTCTTTTTGTCGTTGTAAGTTCCTGTTCCCATCCACATAATTGGAAGTGTCTCTCTGTCCCAGTCACCTAGCGTGAGCTGACACAAATTGGTGATGTCATCAGGACTTTGGTTCTGTCTTCACTAAGCAAGACACAAATAATCTTCTGGAAATACTAGGGGACTGAGGGTCTAGCGAGAAGGAGACACTGAAGGAAATCCTTATTAGTCAGGAAATTGTGTTAGGGAAATTGATGGGATTGACAGCCGATAAATCCCCAGGGCCTGATAGTCTGCATCCTAAAGTACTTAAAGAAGTGGACGCATTGGGTGTAATTTTCCAACATTCTATCGACTCTGGTTCAGTTCCTATGGATTGGAGGGTAGCTAATGTAACACCACTTTTTAAAAAAGGAGGGAGAGAGAAAACAGGAAATTATAAATCGGTTAGCCTGACATCGGTAGTGGGGAAAATGTTAGAATCAATTATTAAAGATGAAATAGCAGTGCATTTGGAAAGAGGTGACAGGATCGATCCAAGTCAGCATGGATTTATGAAAGGGAAATCATGCTTGACAAATCTTCTGGAATTTTTTGAGGATGTAACTAGTAGAGTAGATAAGGGAGAACCAGTGGATGTGGTGTATTTGGACTTTCAAAAAGGCTTTTGACAAGGTCCCACACAAGAGATTAATGTGCAAAATTAAAGCACATGATTTTGGAGGTAATGTATTGACATGGATAGAGAACTGGTTGGCAGACAGGAGGCAAAGAGTAGGAATAAACAGGTCCTTCTCAGAATAGCAGGCAGTGACTAGTGGGGTACCGCAAGGTTCAGTGCTGGGCCCCCAGCTACTTACAATATACATTAATGATTTGGATGAAGGAATTGAATGTAATATCTCCAAGTTTGCAGATGACACTAAGCTGAGTGGCAGTGTGAGCTGTGAGGAGGATGCTAAGAGGCTGCATGATGACTTGGACAGGTTAGGTGAGTGGGCAAATGCATGGCAGATGCAGTATAATGTGGATAAATGTGAGGTTATCCACTTTCATGGCAAAAACACGAAGGCATAATATTATCTGAATGGCGGCAGATTAGGAAAAGGGGAGGTCCAACGAGACCTGGGTGTCATGGTACATCAGTCATTGAAAGTTGTCATGCAGGTACAGCAGGCGGTGAAGAAGGCAAATGGCATGTTGGCCTTCTAGTGAGAGGATTTGAGTATAGGAGAAGGGAGGTCTTGCTGCAGTTGTACAGGGCCTTGGTGAGACCACACCTGGAATATTGTGTACAGTTTTGGTCTCCTAATCTGAGGAAGGACATTCTTGCTATTGAGCGAGTGCAGCGAAGGTTCACCAGACTGATTCCCGGGATGGCAGGACTGACATATGAAGAAAGAAAGACTGGATCGACTAGGCTTAAATTCACTGGAATTTAGAAGAATGAGAGGGGATCTCATAGAAACATATTCAATTCTGACGGGATTGGACAGGTTAGATGCAGGAAGAATGTTCCCGATGTTGGGGAAGTCCAGAACCGGGGTCACAGTCTAAGGATAAGGGGTAAGCTATTTAGGAACGAGATGAGGAGAAACTTCTTTACTCGGAGAATTGTTGAGGCCAGTTCATTAGATATATTCAAAAGGGAGTTAGATGTGGCCCTTACGGCTAAAGGGATCAAGGGGTATGGAGAGAAAGCAGGAATGGGTACTGAAGTTGCATGATCAGCCATGATCATATTGAATGGTGGTACAGGCTCGAAGGGTCAAATGGCCTACTCCTGCACCTATTTTCTATGTTTCTATGTCTCTCAGTCCCAGTCACCCAGTGCTGATTGTCTCTCAGCCCCAGTAATCCCAGGGCCGAGCTACCGACATCCATAGCAACAGCTTGGATGCAACTCTTATTCACTAATCACTGGATGGTGGTTTCAGGATTGCCAACATTTCTACTCCACAGTGAGACCTGGGGAGCCAGCCCAGTCCCAGTTATAGCCACCAGACAGACTAGAGTGAGCCTCAATCCAACTAAGGCAGTGATGGGTACAACAACAACTTGTATTTATACAGTGCTTTTAAAGTAATGAATCACCCTGCAGTGCTTCACAGGAGCATTAGCAGACAAAATGTGACATCGAACCACATATTGGGTCAGGTGAGCAAAGAGCTTGGTCAAAGAGGTCGGTTTTAAGAAATGTCTTAAAGGAGGAGAGAGAGCTGGAGAGGTTTAGGCAGGGAGTTTAGAGCAATGCTACAGAGTAGGCAGTATTGGGGAGGGAGAGGATATGGGGTCAGAAGCACAGATCAGGATCAAATCGGCGCCGAGATTGCGAATAGGAAAGGGATAGTACCTGAGCGGGGGGGAACCGTTTACAATACCACTTAACATGAGAAGTTGGGTGGTCAGCAGTTGCTGGGAATCGGGTCGAAAGGTGGGCATCATGGACAGGATAAGCTCGGAGAGGGCATGAGGGGAGATCGGAAACTGGAGAAAGATACTGTAATATAGCTCCACATTGTGAACTACTGTGGTAATGCAACTGCTGCTGTAACTACAATAAAAGCAAGTTCCAGATTGGAGCCATCTTGAGTGTGTGTGCTTTAGTGATGTTGTAAAGAATATATTAAATTGGCGACGAGGATAGGATGATTGGTTTCCCTAGATGAAATTTTTGTTGGTGATTAATCCAGCAAAGAAACTTGGAGAGGTGCTTTGTTTTGTAGAACAGCTAAAAGTCCAAAGGTAAATTACAGGCTGAACTAAAGAGTCCATGCAAATAATAGGGTGCTTGAGGGAGTTCCATCACGACCGAGAGACTTTCGGAGCATATGTGGAGCGGCTAGAAATGATTTTCACTGTGAATAGTATCAAATGGTGAAAACCGTAACCTTGGTGGTGTTAGAAAGGAAACGAGCTATTTTCTTGACTGAAGCAGCCCCCGAGGTGTATGAAACCTGAAAAATGTGCTTGTTCCTGCCAAGCTGAAGGACACACCACTGATGGAGACTCTAACCAAGTTAAAACAGCACTACAGTCCTGAGCCCCTGGAAATTGCTGAAAGTTATCGTTTCAGAATACAAAATCAGTTAAATTATGAGAGTATCAGTGAGTACATTGTAGCTTTAAAAAAGCTATCTATTCACGGTCATTTCAGAAGCTTTCAGGACTGAGCATTGCGTGACCGCTTTGTTTGTGGGATGAAAAATGAAGCAATCAGATGGAAGTTGTTGACAACCCCTAACTGGACTTTTAATTTAGCTTATCAGACAGCTCTATCGATGGATATGGCCGATCAATATTCCCGAGATTTTCGCACCAATTCCAATCATCAGACAATCGAGGTGAATCGCCTGCAGGTTAAAAGTAAAAGGCAGATGGACCCCAAGATCTCAGCAACTGGCCAAGATAACAGTACATTGAAGTCATATTATCGGTGCCTGGGACAACACCTCACTCAAAGTTGTCCATATGTGAAGGCAGAGTGTTTCTACTGCAAGGAAACTGGGCATCTTGTGAAGGCATACCGACTGATGAGTAAACTGATGTTCAATGCTTGAAGTAGCAATCACCAAACACTACATAGCGCGGAAACGAAGCAACAGAACGAAGAGGTTCTGGAGACAAACGTCATCAGGAGCACGAGTGTATCTAACAGCGATTCGTGAAGTATCATCATCAAGTCGACTTTGCAAGAACCAGGAAACCCATGGAAATGAGCATACTACTGGAATCGCTATATCTCGACAAGTTGCGTGATTTTCCAATAGAGAAATCAAAGATAGAGCTGCGAGGCTACTCAGGAGAGCAAATCCCTGTGGTAGGACATATCACTGTACTGGTGAAATACAAGGATCAGTTTCAGAGATTGCCTCTCATAGTAGTGGCAGGAGATAAGCCTGCCTTAATAGGTAGAAATTGGTTGGGATCACTGAAGCTGGATTGGAATGAGATTTTTCGTGTTGCAATGAGATTTGCATTGAAGGATGATGTCATCAAACAATATCCAAAGATGTTCTGTGAAACAGGCCGTCCAATCCAATGCTTCAAGGCAAGTGTCAGAGTGCAGAAGGACGCTAGACCAGTTTACTGCAAGTCACATACTGTACCATATACACTCAAGGAGAAAGTTGATCAAACATTCAAAAGACTAGAGACTGAGAACATTATCTCTAGGATCGATTTAAGTAATTGGGCTATACCCATTGTTGTTGTACCTACGTCCGATGATAAGGTAAGGTTGTGTGGTGATTATAAAGTAACCATAAACCAGGTTCTAGAGGATAATCTCCCCAATACATTGCCAAATGTAGAAGATTTGTTCAAACGCTGACAGGTGGTCAGATCTTCTCAAAGTTAGATCTCACAAATGCCTACTTACAGCTGGAGCTAAATGAGGAGGCGTGACTATAAATACTCATCTGCTCCTTTATCAATTTAATAGGCTACCGTTTGGAGTGTCTTCCGCCCCTGCCATATTCCAAGGGGTGATGAACCAGATTTTGCAAGGTATTGAAGGGGTAGTATGTTATTTAGTTGACATACTCATTTCAGCACCAAACAGGCAAATTCGTAATAACATATTGAAAGAAGTCCTCAAATGGCTAGAGAAGCACAGCGTACGAGTGTCTGCTCGCAAGTGTGAGTATTTCAAAACTCAGTGGAGTACTTTGGGTACAGAGTAGACAAAGATGGTTTACATCCAACCAAGGGAAAGTTGGATGCAATTAGAAATTCACCCACTCCCAAGAATGTCACTGAACTTTGATCATTTTTGGGTCTTTTGATCTATTATGGGAAGTTCCTACCAAATTTGGCTACAGTATTACATCCACTGAATGAGCTGTTGAAAAAAAAGGTCCACTGGAAGTGGTCAGAAGAATGCGATGCAGCATTCAAGGAGTGTAAAAGCCAGTTGGTAGAGAGTACCATGTTAGTTCACTATGACGTATCTAAGGAGATCAAGCTATCATGTGATGCCTCTCCATATGGAGTTGGGGCAGTGATCTCTCATGTACTAGTTAGTGGGGAGGACAGACCAATTGCTTTTGCTTCACGCACTCTCAATGTCAGTGAGCGTAATCATGCGCAAATCGAAAAAGAAACTTTGGCATTGATTTTTGGGGTCAAGAAGTTTCACAAATACTTGTATGGTCATAAGTTTACCATCGTTATGGACCATAAGCCCCTAACAGCAATCCTCCATCCAAAGTCCCCAGTTCCAACATTAGCTGCAGCCCAAATGCAGAGATGGGCTTTGATTTTGTCAGCATATACATATGATATTGAATACAGACGATCAGCTGATCACATTAATGCTGATGCAATGTCTAGATTGCCTTCCCCATCACAAGTTACACCTGACAGGGAAGAAGTATTTTATTTTTCATACATTGATGAACTGCCAGTCACAGCTGAAGAGATTGGTAGAGCAACCAAACATGACCCAGTTATGTCAAAGGTGATAAATTGCTGGCCAAACCAAGTATTAGAGAAAGATATTCATCCATTCTTCACTCGTAGGAATGAATTATCAGTGGATAAAGATTGTATCATGTGGGGTGCAAGAGTAGTTATTCCAAATAAGTTCAGGTCCAAATTATTAGGAAATCTTCATGACCAGCACCTGGGAATGTGCTTGACCAAGAGTTTTGCACGCAGTTATTTATTTTGACCAGGTCTATAGCGTACATGGTTAGTCAGTGTACGACATGTCAATCAGTAAGCAAGAAACCACCATCAGTACCATTACAGCCATGGAAATGGCCTCCCAGGGTGTGGCAAAGGCTACATATCGATTTTGCTGAGCTAGAAGGACAATAATTGTTCATTGTGATAGCCATTCAAAGTGGGTAGAGGTATTTCCAATGCAGAAAATAACAACAAATAAAACATTAGACAATTTATGAAGATTGTTTTCTTCATATGGCCTCCTAGAAGAAATTGGGTCTGATAATGGGCAGCAATTTGGTTCAGAAGAATTTGCACAGTTCATGAACAGAAACGTGTTAAACAAATGGTGCAGCATAGCGCACAGTGCAAATTGTAAAACGTGCCCTCATCAACCAAATGTTGGATCCAAATCCAAAGAAACGGCAGTTGTCGGACCACAAATTGGCAAATTTTCTAATTACTCGTAATATTCCTCATACAACTATTGGTAAAACACCAGCAGAGTTGTTCCTCAAA
Organism: Pristiophorus japonicus; assembly: GCF_044704955.1. NCBI lineage: Eukaryota > Metazoa > Chordata > Chondrichthyes > Pristiophoridae > Pristiophorus > Pristiophorus japonicus. The sequence goes on along the minus strand of NC_091994.1, from coordinate 52,497,963 downwards.
TGAAAGCCATGAACCAAGTTCTCGTTGTTAAAGCCAAACTTGGCACACATTGGAAGAGAAACAATTAAGACAGAAAGAGAATCATGATAGAGGTAGAGTAAGAGAGAGAAGTGTGAAATTGAATCAGAAGGTTAGAGTGAAGAACCATCACCATAAATGGTTAAGTGGTTACCAGGAAGAGTGGTGAAGATATGTGGTCCTTGCACATATTTGGTCAAGTTGTTTGATCATGGACAGGTTAGGTTGATTGATCATATCATATTGATCTTTGATCATATTTTACCTACAGATGTGGAAGGAGTTGAAAGTTGGAATGATTCGATTATTTCTGACTCATCAGATAGTCTTGTTACAAGTAGAGTACCAGTAGCAAATCCTACATCAGATGTACCAGAAACAAGTCCAAGAGAAAGTCAGAATTTAAGTCTGAGTTCGAGTCAGGCAGACAAACAGTCTGAACTTGTAGAGAGTTCAAATGTAAATCAAGGGCATCCCCTGGAGGAAAACTTTCCTCAGGATCAGCCTAAAATGAGTCTAAGTTCGACACCATGTTTAGAAGGTTCTGTTCGAGAGCGAAGGTATCCTCTTTGAAACAGAAAACCAGTGGTTAAGTTTGATTTGTAAATATGGCAAAATAAGTCCATATCTTTTGTTATGTATGACCATACAAGTTATGTATGATGATTATTTTGTTCTAATTACTTCTTCATTAAGGAGGGAGAAGTGGAATATAGCTCTACCTAGTGGACTACTGCTCAACCTAGTGGACTACTGTGGTAATGCAACTGCTGCTGTAAATACAATAAAAGAAAGTTCCAGATTGGTGCCATCTTGAGTGTGTGTGCTTTAGTGATGTCATAAAGAATATATTACAGATACATCGTGAGCCACCCCGACCTGTCTGAGAACACCGTCGCAGGTCGGGGCTATAAATAAAGCTGGAGCACCAGGCCCTGGAACATCGTGGGTGAAGGTGCGGCGAATGAGGAAACGGGGCCCAGAAGAGGCGAGGGCCCAGGGGCAGCACGGGCCCAGCCCACACTGCGATATGTGCACGCACTAGGTCCATGCAGCAAAGCTGGTCTCCAGTCGTCCTGATTAACCCTTGCCACTGGACCAAGACCTAGTTCTGTCAAGCCCGTGTGGTGGCTGGTGTGCAACGGTCACCACACGTTAAAAAAATTCACACACAGGCATCTTCCACCCCTTCAACTGGACTGGAACATCGGGTCCTTCATTGAAATATCTGTGAACTCTTGTGGAAGCAAGTCATCCTCGTTCGAGGGACTGCCTATGATGATTACAGATACGAGTTCAGGGCGGGGGCAGGGAAGAAACTTAGGGGAAGTTTGGCTTGGTCGGTAAGCTGAGAGTGCTGATCAGATAGTCTTGATCTTTGTGACAAAGAGGTGCATGAGCTCTTCGCACTTGTTGTGGGAGGTGATGGTGGAGGGGAGAGGGGCTCAAGGAGATGGTTGGTAGTGGAGACGAGAAGCCGGGAGTTATCGTTGCATTGCCGGATAATCCTGGAGCAGTGAGCAATTTTGTCAGCAGGAAGCAGGCAGGCCCCGATAGTGCTTGATGTGGTCCAGCTAAAGCAGTTGTGCTCCAGATACATTCAAGTTTGCATCCCTTGGACTTAAGGCAGCAGAGATGGGGAGAAACCAGGGTGGGAGAGAGTGACGATTTACTGGGGACAAGGCCATCAATGGTGGAGCTGAGGGTGTGATTGAACAGATCGGAGCTACTAAAGGAACTTGGCATTCTCACTGCTGATTATTTGGAGCAGTAGTGAACTTACCGATTTACAACTGGCAAATATATCGAATAACTAAACCCCCAAATCATTGGTACCAAATGTCTTAAATGCAAATTTTACTCATTAATTGACACAACAACAACTTTTATTTATATAGCACCTTTAACATAGTAAAACGTCCCACAAGGTGCTTCACAGGCGCATTATCAAACAAAAATTGACACTGAGCCAACATAAGGAGATATTAGGACAGATGACCAAAAGCTGGGTCAAAGAGGTAGGTTTTAAGGAGTGTCTTAAAGGGGGCGAGAGTGGTTTCAGCAGGGAGTTCCAGACCTTAGGGCCCAGGACGCTAAAAGAATGGCCTCCAATGATGGAGCGATTAAAATCTGGGATGCTGAAGAGAAGTGCCGAATATCTCGGAGGGGTTGTGGGGCTGGAGGAGATGACAGAGATAGGGAGGGGGTGAGGGGCCATGGAGGGATTTGAACAGGAGGGTGAGAATTGTAGGGGTTGGAGGAGTTGACAGAGATAGGGGTGATGAGGCCATGGAGAGAAGGATCTATAGTGTGCATGTGTTGGAGTCAGCACCGGCGATTAAGAAGTTCGAAGATTTTCTTTTGAAAATCGGAACATGCTGGTGCAGTGCCAGACCTAAAGAAAATGCAGAATGAGTTTCCTTGACGTTGCAGCTTGGCAAGGATTTAACCCATCATATTACATTCAGACTGCTTTGTCCCATGGTCTGAGATGCAATCCGAACCCTTTGATTAGATTACTTCTTGTAAGGGAGTCAAGGGTTACGGGGAGCGAGCAGGGAAGTGGAGCTGAGTCCATGATCAGATCAGCCATGATCGTATTGAATGGCAGAGCAGGCTCGAGGGGCCAAATGGCCGACTCCTGCTCCTATTTCTTATATTGTAAATCACTTGATCCATTATGCACCATTTAGCTCACATATCACCACAGAGAGAGGGAACCAGTGCTAGAACTGAGCTGAGACCACAGTCAGCAGAGGGCTGTATTGGGCAACGGGGCCTGTTTAAACAGGCCCGACCTCAGCACTGCAATGCAGCTGGTGGGGGAGTGAGATTCTGACTGACGTGAGTCTCGGATTGAGTTCATTCGGGTTCAGACTGTTCTCTCTTGGTTTACAATCGGGTTTGTTTGGGTTTCTGACTGGGTTCAGACAAGGCTAGCATCTCCAGTTGCAATTTCAGCTTTCCTATGCTGGTTGCCACGGAGACTGTGAGTGTTTCGGTTCTGCCTTTATGTTCAGGGGACTGGGGGTCAGTTTGAGATCAAGGCAGACTGAAAATCCAAAGCAAGCATGTTTACCAGAAAACTCATCGCGGCTCACACATTTACTGATCCCCTGTGAATACAAACATCATCCCCAGCGAGGAATTCGTCATGTCTGAGAATCACAGCGCTTGGTTACAAAGGATTGAATAAAATTAAACTCAAATCTTTGTCTTTCTCTCCTTAATACACCATCTGTACTTTCTCCCTTTAACAAGTAGTGGGAATCACAAGTCATCCGGAAACACTAAAGCTCCCGTGTAGCACAGGGGTCGCTGGCCAACCTCATTTCTGTCCCAGTGTATCAATCTGTCCCAGTGAGCACTGTGGGACTGGGAGGTGCCCCCCCTCCCGTTCCAGGTTAACCCCCTTACTGCTCCACTCCACACAATCTGCATGCTCCCGATCACTGGGCCTCACTAAAGCAGGAAGAACTGGACCTGTATCCACACCTCCCTATCCCCGCCCGCCCCCACATTCCACGTCCCCTCCCGCCTCCCCCCTCCTCTCCCGCCTCCCCCCTCTCCCACCCCCCACTCCCCTCCCCCTCCCACCACCCACCACCCACTCCCCTCCCCCCTCCTCCCCGCCCCCCCACTCCCCTCCCCTCCCCACTCCCCCTCACCCCTCCCAACACCCACTCCCCTCCCCCCTCCCACCACCCCCCTCCCCACCCCTCTCCCGCCCCCTACTCCCCTCCCCCCTCCACCCCCCACTCCCCTCCTCCCCACCCCCAACTCCCCTCCCCCCTCCACCCCCCCCACTCCCCTCTCCCGCCCCCCCACTCCCCCCTCCCTGCCCGCTCCCACACTCCACGCCCCCTCCCGCCACCCCCCTCCCCAACCCCCACTCTCCTCGCCCCTCTCGCCCACCACTCCCCTCCCCCCTCCCCGCCACCCACTCCCCTCCCCCATCCCCGCCCACCAACTACCCTCCACCACTCCCCGCCTCCCACTCCCCTCCCTCATCTCCCCCCAGCCCCCACTCTCCTTGCACCCCCTCCACCCCTCCCCACCTCCAACCTCCCCCTCCCCACCCCCCACACTCTCTTCCCCCCCTTCGTCTCCTTCCTCCCCGGTCCCGCCCCTCTCCCAGCCCCCACTCTCCCCGCGCCCCCCTCCTCTCCCCACCCGTACCTTCCCCCCTCCCCGCTCCACCCCCCTTCCCTGCCCCCCGTCCCCAGTACTGAGGAACTGCCACACTGTCGGAGGGGCAGTACTGAGGGGCGGCGCACTGTCGGAGGGGCAGTACTGAGGGAGTGCCGCACTGCCAGAGGGGCAGTACTGAGGGACGCCGCACTGTCGGAGGGGCAGTACTGAGGGAGCGCTGCACTGTCGGAGGGGCAGTACTGTGGGACGCCGCACTGTCAGAGGGGCAGTACTGAAGGAGCGCTGCATTGTCGGAGGGGCAGTACTGAGGAACTGCCACACTGTCAGAGGGGCAGTACTGAGGGAGCGCTGCACTGTCGGAGGGGCAGTACTGAGGAACTGCCACACTGTCGGAGGGGCAGTACTGAGGGACGCCGCACTGTCAGAGGGGCAGTACTGAGGGAGCGCTGCACTGTCGGAAGTGCCATCTTTCAGATGAGACGTTATACCGAGGCCCTGTCTGCCCTCTCAGGCGGATGTAAACGATCCCATGGCACTATTCGAAGAAGAGCAGGGGAGTTATCCCCGTTGTCCTGGGGCCAATATTTATCCCTCAATCAACATAACAAAAAAACTGTTTATCTGGTCATGATCACATTGCTGTTTGTGGGAGCTTGCTGTGCTCAAATTGACTGCCATGTTTCCCACATTACAGCAGTGAGGACACTTCAAAAGTAGCCCATTGGCTGTAAAGCACTTTGGGACATCCTTAGGTTGTGAAAGGCGTTATATAAATGAAAGTATTTCTTTCAGTAACCGAGCCACAAAAAATCTCCGTAGGTCACAATGGTTATAGAGCTGAGGGAGCAAGGCCGGGCGTACGTATGAATGGGATGAGCTGCCAGAAAAGATTTGAGATTATTAAAGGTAAATTTTGCCTCTCGGGCGGCGTTCCGGCTAGATCCTGCGGGAGAGACCGGATCCTGTGTTCTGTGGGGGGAGACTGGATCCTGTGGGTGAGATTGGATCCTGTGGGAGAGACTGGATTCTGTGGGTGAGACTGGATCCTGTGGGAGAGAGTGGATCCTGTGGGAGAGATTGGATCCTGCGGGAGAGACCCGATCCTGTGGGTGAGACTGGATCCTGTGGGAGCGACTGAATCCTGTGGGTGATACTGGATCCTGTGGGAGAGACTGGATCCTGTGGGTGAGACTGGATCCTGTGGGGAGAGACTGGATCCTGTGGGGAGAGAGTATCCTGTGGGGAGTGACTGGATCCTGTGGAGAGAGACTGGATCCTGTGGGGAGAGAGGATCCTGTGGGGAGCGAGGATCCTGTGGGGAATGAGGATCCTGTGGGGAGAGACCGGATCCTGTGGGGAGAGAGGATCCTGTGGAGAGCGAGGATCCTGTGGGGAGAGACCTGCGGGTGTTATGTATTGTCCATGTACATTAAATGTATAGTTACAATGGTGCGCCACAAGGGGCACTGTGGTGGGAGACCCAAAAGTACCTGCGAGACAGAGGCTGCCCACCACACCTGAGGGGCACGCTGGTGTTACACAATAAAGGACCAAGGTCACAGCAGTTACTACAACACCAGACCGTGTGGAGTCAGTGATTTGAGTGCTATGTACATCACAAATTGGCGACAAGGACACGGACGAGCTCTTCATGCAACCATGGCTACTTTGGGCACGCTAAAGGATTTCACGGAGGGTAATGACTGGGATGCCTTTACGGAAAGGCTCGAGTACTATTTTGTAGCAAACGACCTGACAGGGGACATGAACGCACTGATAGAGAAGCGCAAGGCGATATTGCTGTCCAGTTGTGACGATAAGGTTTACTGTCTCTTCAGGGATGTGCTGGCACCCGCGAGCGCCAAGGACAAGTCATATGAGGAGCTGATTGAACTCATTCGTAACCAACTGAAACAGAAGGAGAGCATCCTCACTGCCAGGCACAAATTCTACCACCACTGCAGACCTGAGGGCCAGGATGTCACAAAATATGCTGCGGACCTCAGGAGACTTGTGGCGCCGTGTGATTTTGGCACACACCTTGACGAGGCGTTGCGAGACATCTTTGTTATGGGGATTAGACATGAGGGTCTCCTTCACAAGCTGCTATCTACAGTCAGCCTGCAGCAGGCCATCAACATCAGCCGGGCATTTATGACCTCGACTTGCAGCACCAAGCAGATGATCCACACGGTCTCGAACCCGGCAGGTACTATTCACAGGATAGCGCCCGTCACGGACAAAACTGCAGAACGTGGCTCTGCCCAGGGCAGAGAGCACAGACCTCAGGGTCCTGGAACTCAGAGTCTGCCGAGGGGGGCTAATCGAGTAGCACCATGCTGGCGCTGCGGAGGAAGCCATGGGGCTCACCGGTGCAATTTTGGAGTATACATGCAATACCTGCCACACGAAAGGCCACCTTCAGCGTATGTGCAAAAGAAACACGACTCACCGTGTGGCTGAGGAGATGGTAGATGATCTTCTGTCCAGTGAGGAGCATTGCGGTTTGGCTCGACGGGCAGCCCAGCCCCAGGTAGAAGAAGATAATGCGTTTGGACTGTATACGTGTACCGATGATTCGGCCCGTGATTGTGGAAGTCAAGATTTACAGAGTCCCAGTGAGTATGGAAGTGGACAGTGGGTCGGGTCAGTCGCTGATGAGTCAGGAAACTTTTGATAAACTGTGGATCAACCCAGCTGCACGACCCAAGCTGGCCCCAGTCACGGCGAAGCTGCGTACCTACACCAAGGAACTGATACCTGTTCTTGGCAGAGCGGATGTGCAGGTATCTCACGGTGGCGAGACGCACGGTTTACCTTTGTGGGTCATTGCAGGCGATGGGCTGATGCGGCTCGGCAGGAGATGGATGGGGAAGGTCACTGGGAGCTGGGAAGACTTCATTCCTCCACAGACCGCTGTCCCCCTTGTTCACAGGCAGAGCAGGCCTCCTCCTTGGGATCGGATGGCAGCGAAGGAAGCGTGTGTGGGGCTGGGCAGAGCAGCGGCGGCCGTCGACTCCCCCCTGCACCATCGGCCCGCAGGCAGAGGCGGCCGTTCGCAGGGCTTGCAGCGGGAGGATCGGCTGCGGAGGACGTGTGTGTGTGTAGCAACTCCCGGGCAAAAAGGTCAGCTGCGTGGGGTGCTCCGGCGGATGCGGCGGTGCAGGGGTCGGTGCGTTGCGGCTCCCGGATGCGTTCAGAGTGTGGCGGCTCTCTCTCTCTCACTCTCTCTCTCTCTCTCTCTCGAGAGAGAGAGAGAGAGAGAGAGAGAGAGAGGGAGAGCAGGCAGCAGCACAGCGAGCTTAAGATGGCGGCGAGCCTCGTGGCAGCAGAGCAAAGAGAGGCAGGCAGGCACCAGCAGAGCACCTAAAATGGCGGCGCCCAGTAGAAACCTCGTGGGAAAAACGAAATGGCATCTTAAAAGGGAAATGTACCCGGGAGTCTTAAAGGGGCCTTACACCATTGGCGGTCGCCACAAAGAGACTTTTGTGAGGGCAAGAGTGAGTCAAAATGATTACTGTGATTTGTATGATGGCATGATTTATGACAAGAGTTAATATTTTGATGCTAAAGTGATTACTGTGATTAAAATGATTGAGATGATTGGTGAAAAGAGTTAATATCACAATGCACAGTTAAAAGGGTTAATGGATCTGTGACTAACATGACTAATGGATTAATGCGATTTCTGATTTTATGTGATTTATGCAACTGTTCAGCGGCTGCAGACAAGCCGCAAAAGGCACCTATTTTCTGAGAACAGAGGCAACGCATTAGTTGCGATACCCTGTCTCAGCGCAGCCCATTACCTCGGGCAAAAAGCGGCTGTATGCCTCCACCACACCTCACCCAGTGGAGCTGGGATTAAATAACTGTTCAGTGTACCTGCAACCTTTTGATATAACTCTTCAACGCATAAAACTGTACTGTCTATGTGTACCTGCTTTCCACTGGAGATTATGTTTGTGTACTTGTATCACCCATGTAAGGACTGCAAATAACACATGCTTGCACCGGATCGCAAATATAATCTCTACATGGGGGGGAAGAGGGAAGTGGATGGTCATGGGCTCACACTCACAAATCAACCAGAACGAACAAGGCCGAGGTTACCGGCAATTTGCTTTTGGAACTGGGGGGGGGGGGTGAGGGGGCTGGGGGGGGAGTGAGATGTTATGTATTGTCCATGTACATTAAATGTATAGTTACAATGGTGCGCCACAAGGGGCACTGTGGTGGGAGACCCGAAGGTACCTGCGAGACAGAGTATAAAAGGCTGCCCACCACACCTGAGGGACACTCTGGAGTTACACAATAAAGGACCAAGGTCACAGAAGTTACAACAACACCAGACTGTGTGGAGTCAGTGATTTGAGTGCTACATACATCACAGTGGGGAGAGAGGATCCTGTGGGGAAAGAGGGTCCTGTGGGGAGAGACCGGATCCTGTGGGAGAGAGGATCCTGTGGGGAGAGAGGGTCCTGTGGGGAGAGACCGGATCCTGTGGGAGAGAGGATCCTGTGGGGAGAGAGGATCCTGTGGGGAGAGACCGGATCCTGTGGGAGAGAGGATCCTGTGGGGAGAGACCGGATCCTGTGGGAGAGAGGATCCTATGGGGAGAGAGTATCCTGTGGGGAAAGAGGGTCCTGTGGGGAGAGATCGGATCCTGTGGGGAGAGAGGGTCCTGTGGGAGAGAGGATCCTGTGGGGAGAGACTGAATCCTGTGGGAGAGAGGATCCTGTGGGGAGAGAGGATCCTGTGGAGAGAGACCAGATCCTGTGGGTGAGAGGATCCTGTGGGGAGAGACCGGATCCTGTGGAAGAGAGGATCCTGTGGGGAGAGAGGATCCCGTGGGAGAGAGGATCCTGTGGGGGGAGACCAGATCCTGTGGGTGAGAGGATCCTGTAGGGAGAGACCAGATCCTGTGGGAGAGGGGATCCTGTGGGGAGAGAGGATCCTGTGGGAAGAGACTGGATCCTGTGGGAGAGAAGATCCTGTGGGGAGAGAGGATCCTGTGGGGAGAGATCAGATCCTGTGGGTGAGAGGATCCTGTGGGGAGAGACCGGATTCTGTGGGAGGGAGGATCCTGTGGGGAGAGGATCCCGTGGGAGAGAGGATCCTGTGGGAGAGAGGATCCTGTGGGGAGAGACCGGATCCCGTGGGAGAGAGGATCCTGTGGGGAGAGAGGATCCTGTGGGAGAGAGGATCCTGTGGGGATAGACCAGATCCTGTGGGAGAGAGGATCCTGTGGGGAGAGACCGGATCCTGTGGGAGAGAGGATCCTGTGGGAGAGAGGATCCTGTGGGGAGAGACCGGATCCTGTGGGAGAGAGGATCCTGTGGGAGAGAGGATCCTGTGGGGAGAGACCGGATCCTGTGGGAGAGAGGATCCTGTGGGGAGAGACCAGATCCTGTGGGGAGAGACCAGATCCTGTGGGAGAGAGAATCCTGTGGGGAGAGACCAGATCCTGTGGGAGAGAGGATCCTGTGGGAGAGAGGATCCTGTGGGGAGAGACCAGATCCTGTGGGGAGAGAGGATCCTGTGGGGAGAGACCAGATCCTGTGGGGAGAGAGGATCCTGTGGGAGAGAGGATCCTGTGGGGAGAGACCAGATCCTGTGGGGAGAGAGGATCCTGTGGGAGAGAGGATCCTGTGGGGAGAGAGGATCCTGTGGGGAGAGACCGGATCCTGTGGGGAGAGAGGATCCTGTGGGGAGAGCCCGTCCACCTTCAGGACTGGGCATCGTTATCGTGCCACCAGCCAGCTGCCTGCTCGGTAAGGTGCCCGTTACCAGCTCCGAGCCAGGGCAATGTTGACAGGCCTGGTGGGGGCCTGGCGGGGTTGGGGGGTGGCGGCGCTTGGTGGAGCCTGAGGGGTGGGGGGCTGGAGGGGGGCCTGGGGCGACAGAGCCTGCAGTATTCATGTGGAAATCTTCACCCCACCGGAAAAAAACTCACTTACCTCTTTAGGGTCTATTGTCTTTTTTGTCTAGCAATTCCTATGTTCCTATTAGGGCAGGTGACCACAAGCTTGGTCAAAGAGGTTGGCTTTAAAGAGCATCTCAAAGGAGGAGAGAGCGGCAGAAAGACAGAGAAGTTCAGGCAGGGAGTTCTAGAGCTTGGGGCCCAGGTAGCTGAAGGCACGGCCAGCAATGGTTGAGCGATTATAATCAGGGATACTGAAGAGGCCAGACATCTCGGGGGGAGGGGGAGGGGGGGGGGGGGCGGGGGTTGTGAGGCTGGAGGTTGTGAGGCTGGAGGAGATTACGGAGATAGGGAGGGGCGAGGCCATGGAGGGATTTGAAAACAAGAATGAGAATTTTAATGTTGATTTGTTGGCGGACCGGGAGCCAGAGTAGATCAGCGAGCACAGGGGTGAGGGGTGAGTGGGACTCGGTGCGAGTTAGGACACGGGGCAGCCGAGTTTTGGATGCGCTTAAATTTGTGGAAGGTGGGAGGCCGGCCTGGAATAGTCGAAACTCAAGATGACAGCAGCATGGATGAGGGTTTCGGCAGCAGATGAGCTGAGGCAGGGGCGGAGACAAGCGACGTTAAGGAGGTGGAAATAGGTGGCCTTTATGATGGAGAGGATACGGGGTCGGAAATAACATTAACAAAGGGTATTTTTATGGATTTTAGGAATTGTGGCCAATTCTACTGCTAGGGCTACTCTCTTTTATTTTTAAGCCATTTTTTTCCATCATCCCCACTTGGATCCTCTTGCCCCGAGAGCAGGACCATCCTCAAGCTGATAATCAGACTCCTCCCTGTCCTGTGGGGGCATTTCCTGGGCACACTTTGGCTGTTGCCAACCCAGCATTGCCCGGGATTCTCTCAGGCACCATTGCAGGAGACCCAGGAGAAACAGTCCTTATATGCACAGTTTGTACGTGCACCATGCCCTGACTGCTGTGGCTTGTAGCCAATCAGCATCGGCGGTGGTGGGGGAGAGAGTCACTGCGGAGTGCAGTGTGTGTCATCATCATCATCATCATAGGCAGTCCCTCGGAATCGAGGAAGACTTGCTTCCAATCTAAAAGTGAGTTCTCAGATGACTGAACAGTCCAATACGGGAATTACAGTCCCTGTCACAGATGGGACAGACAGTGGTTGAGGGAAGGAGTGGGTGGGACTGGTTTGCCGCACGCTCTTTCCGCTGCCTGCGCTTGATTTCTGCATGCTCTTGGCGACGAGACTCGAGGTGCTCAGCGCCCTCCCAGATGCACTTCCTCCACTTAGGGTGGTCTTTGGTCAGGGACTCCCAGGTGTCGGTGGGGATGTCGCACTTTATCAGGGAGGCTTGGAGGGTGTCCTTGTAACGTTTCCTCTGCCCACTTTTGGCTCGTTTGCCGTGTAGCAGTTCCGAGTAGAGCGCTTGCTTACGTGTGTGCAAGGATGGAGGGGGAGAGTCACTGCGGAGTGCAGTGTGTGCGCGAGGGTGGGGGTGGGGGGGGGGTGGATCTATAAATCCATTTAATGTGTGAGCATTCGACAGAAATCACATGAACTGAGTATTACACAGTAAGACAAAGAAAATAAACAACGCCCTGATTAAGTGACCCTTTCTTGAGAACTGTTTGTGTTTGAGTTGCAATGTGGGAGTTGGTGAGTTTGTGAGGCAGAAGTTAAATTCAAAACCGTGATTGGGCCACGTGGCACAAGCGGGGATTAAACATTGCAAGAATTCCTGCTCCAAATAAATTCGGCCGCCTGTGGGTGACACGGTTTTTCACTCAACTTTATTTTTCTACCAACTCTGCTTCCACCAAACTTGACAATCTGAGCTTTCCTCCCGGATTTCCGGACTCTCCCACAATGAACGGTTGCTCTTCTGGGAACTGCCGCCAGCGAGCCAAGACTTTGTGTTCGGAGATCATGGGACTTCGTGCCTGCTGGCCTGAGCCATCTCGCTGAGTGCTGAGTGCTTTGAAGTGTTGCTGCTCAATGGCACTCTCTGCTGGTATCGGTTGATTGGGCATTCATATGCAAATTGACTGATTGCAGAAACTCGTTTTTCCAGTTTTGCTGGCTCTGGCCTTCGGCTGTGCGACGTCTTCAGCAACCCTGCAGACGGAGCACCGCTCAGATATACCTGGTCGTGACCAGATGGGTCCATCCGTTCCTGAATAGACTTCCTGTTTGTGTCCCACACGCTCAAGGTCAGATCCACCGACGTCACGCCGGTGTTCTTCTCTGACCACTGCCTCCTACTGGCCGGCTGTCGCCCACAGGAAAACCAGAAAGTTGGCAGAGGAATATGGAAGCTGAACGTGAAACTGTTGACTCTGGAAAACGTCGAGGAACTCAAGAGGGATTACAAAGGTTGGAGAACCGTAAAACCCCTCTGCGATTCCCCGATGCACTGGTGGGAAACAATCAAGACGAACATCAAGAGGTTCTTCATCCTCAAAGGTGTTCAGGAGGCGAGAGGAAGACAGAGGGAATTGTCCCAACTCCAGACGAATATGCAAAACCTGCTCCTGCTGCAGTCGATGGGTATCGATGTCGCGGAGGAACTCGAAGAGGTGAAGGGCCAGCAAGCCTCGCTCTTTGCCTCGGAGTCCTCCAAGATCATCTTCCACTCCAGAGTCCGCTCCGTCGAGCAGGACGAGACGTGTTCGCACTTCTTCTTCCAAAAGGTACACAGGGGGAGCTCTGTGATCACCAGCCTAAAGGAAGAAGACGGTTCTGTGACGTCTTCGCAGTCTGACATGCTGAGGATCAGCAAATCCTTCTATGCCAGGCTGTACGACGTCAAGCCCACAGACCGCGCGGCCTCCCAGTCTTTCCTGTCGTCTATTTCGGAGGTCTTAGACGACAGCGAGCGGGAGAGTCTGGACCACCCGCTAACTCTGGACGAGCTGACAAAGGCCGTCCGGTCCTTCGAGACGAATAAAACTCCCGGAAGCGACGGCTTACCGGTCGAGTTGTATTCGGCTCTGTGGGACTGGATGGGCCCAGACCTGCTGGAAGTATACGAGGGTATGCTTCTGGCCGGCAGCATGTCAAAATCGCCGAGGAAAGGCATATTCACCCTCATTTACAAGCAGAAGGGGTAGAGGGAGGAAATCAAAAACTGCCGGCCCATTTCACTGCTCAATGTGGACTACAAGATCCTGTCAAAGGTCATCGCCAACAGGGTCAAGTCTGCTCTTGAGCTGGTGATTCACCCTGCGCTGTCCCCGGCAGGAAGATCTCTGGTAGCCTTGCGCTACTCAGGGATACGATTGCCTATGTGCGGGACAGGAGGGTGGACACCTGCTTAATCAGCTTAGACCAGGAGAAAGCCTTTGACAGGATATCGCACACGTAACTGATGGACGTGCTCTCCAAAATGGGGTTTGGGGAGGGTATCCGCAATTGGGTCCAACTGCTCTACACAGACATCAGTAGTGCAGTTATAATCAACGGGTGGGAAACTCAAAGCTTTCCAATCAGATCTGGAGTCAGGCAAGGCTGTCCCCTCTCCTCTGTCTTGTTTGTGTGTTGTATCGAGCCCTTTGCCGAGTCCATCAGGAAGGATGCGGGCATTAGAGGGGTGACGATCCCAGGCAGCAGAGGCGCTCAGGTCAAGACCTCCCTGTACATGGACGACGTCACCGTCTTTTGCTCGGATCCGCAGTCGGTCCACAGATTGCTCACAATCTGCAACCAGTTTGAACTGGCCTCGGGAGCGAAGGTCAGTCGCAGCAAAAGCGAGGCCATACTCTTTGGCAACTGGACTGACCGATCCTCCATTCCCTTCACCGTTAAGCCAGATTTCCTGAATGTGTTGGGAATATGGTTCGGAGCGGACGGGGCGTGTGCCAAAAACTGGGAAGAACGTATCGCCAAAGTGAAGCAGAAACTGGGATGGTGGAAGCTGCGCTTCCTCTCCATTGCAGGAAAGAACCTGGTCATCAGGAGTGAGGTGCTCTCGGGGTTGCTGCACGTGGCACAGGTCTGGCCCATCTCTCGCTCCTGTGCCGCGGCAGTTACCCGGACCGTCTTCCACTTTGTCTGGAGGTCCAAAATGGAACGTGTCCGCAGAGACACAATGTACAAATCTCTGGACAATGGAGGAAAGGATGTTCCGAACGTGGCCCTCATCCTGATGGCCACCTTTGTGTGCGGCTGCATCAAGCTGTGCACAGACCCCCGGTACGCAAACACCAAGTGTCACTACGTGCTGAGGTTCTACCTGTCCCCTTTGTTGCGAAGGATGGGCCTGGCCATGCTGCCGTGAAACGCCCCCACCAGCTGGACCATGCCTGCCCACCTGTCCTTCGTGGAAATGTTCTTCAGAAAAAACCCCTTTGACCACAAGGCCATAAAACAGTGGTCAGCACATAACATCCTGGACGCCCTACGAAAGGAGAGGGTGGACCCTGTCAGGTGGTTCCCTGAGCGGACTGTCGAACTCGTTTGGCTGAACGTCTCATCGCCAGAGCTGTCACACAAGCACCAAGACGTAGCTTGGTTGGCGGTGAGGAGGGCCTTACCCGTCAGAGCGTTCATGCACAGCCGACATCTCAGCAGCACGGCACGGTGCCCCCGAGCCGGCTGCGGGGCGGACGAGACTGTCATCCATCTCCTTCAGGATTGCCCCTTTGCAAGGCAGGTTTGGAAAGAGATGCAGTGGTTTCTGTCGAGGTTCATCCCGAGCAGCTCCGTAACACAGGACTCTGTGCTCTACGGGCTGTTCCCAGGGACACACACCGAGACAGACATCACCTGCTGCTGGAGAGCCATCAACTCGGTCAAAGACGCTCTTTGGTCTTGCCGAAACTTGCTGGTCTTCCAGAGCAAGGAGATGTCCACGTCCGCATGTTGCAGACTGGCTCAATCCAAGATCCAGGAGTACGTTCTAAGGGACGCACTAAAAACTGGTGCAGTCGCCGCAAAGGCACGGTAGGGAAGGGCCACAGTTTAAAGCCCTTCTGCCATGGTAAACCCGGGGGCAGGAATCAGTACAAAACTCCCCTCGGGCCGTACTTGTAACTTCTTTTTTGTGTACATGGAGCACCATGATCTGTAAACACCTATGTAGTGCCATGTACAATGCAAGATCTGTTTCATGATGCACGTTGGAAAGGAAAAGTGTAAATGTACTGTCACCCATTCCGTGTAGTGTATAGTGACACATGTAATGTAATTTGTTGAATGTACTACAATGTATCCCGTATTGTACTGAATTGTACTTGAACTGAAAAGCAAGGAAATGTATCGAACGGAACTGCCGTCAGCACCCAAATGTAGTGTATGGGATTGCTGACCGCAGCTAAATGTACTGAACTGCTTCTGAATGTACTGTACAAATTTTTATATGAATAAAGTATATTTTGAAATAAAAATTTTTTTAAAAATCTCGTTCACTTGTGAAGGATGGGTCTGGCCACGCTGCCGCAAAACACCCCCACCAGCTGGACCATGCCTGTCCACCTGGCCTTCGTGGAAATGTTTTTCAAGAAAAAAACCCCTTTGACCACAAGGCCATAAAGCAGTGGTCGGCACTTAAGGTCCTGGATGCCCTACGAAAGGAGAGGGTGGACCCTATCGGACGGTTCCCCGAGCAGACTGTCAAACTCGTCTGGCAGAATGTCTCATCGCCAGAACTTTCACACAAGCACCAAGATGTAGCTTGGTTGGCGGTGAGGAGGGTCCTAACCGTCAGATCCTTCATGCACAGCCGGGGTTTCAGAGACACGGCACTCTGCCCCCGAGTTGGCTGTGGTGGGGACGAGACAGTCATCCATCTCCTTTGGGACTGCCCCTTTGCAAGGCAGGTTTGGAAAGAGATGCAGTGGTTTCTGTCGAGGTTCATCCCAAGCAGCTCCGTAACACAGGACTCTGTGCTCTACGGGCTGTTCCCAGGGACACACACCGAGACAGACATCATCTGCTGCTGGAGAGCCATCAACTCGGTGAAAGACGCACTTTGGTCTTGCCGAAATTTGCTGGTCTTCCAGAGCAAGGAGATATCCACGTCTGCGTGTTGCAGACTGGCTCAATCCAAGTTCCAGGAGTACGTTCTGAGGGACGCACTAAAAATTGGTGCAGTCGCCGCAAAGGCACGGTGGGGAAGAGCCACAGTTTAAAGCCCTTCCGTCACGGTAAACCCAGGGACTGGAATCAGTATAAAACTCCCCCCGGGCTGTACTTGTAAACCCTTGTATACATCGAGCACCATGATCTGAAAACACGTATGTAGTACCATGTATAATGCAAGTTCAGCAACTGTTTAGTAATGTATGTTGTAAAGAAATGTAACTGTACCCTCACCCATTCCGTGTACCGTATAGTGCCACATGTAACGTAATTTAATGTCTGTATTACAATGTATCCTGGATTGTACTGAATTGTACCCTGTAATGTAAAGTAAGCAAATGGATTGAATGGAACTGCCGTCAGCATCCAAATGTATTGTATGGAATTGCTGACCACATCCAAATGTACTGAACTGCCTTCCAATGTATCGTGCAAATTTTTATATGAATAAAGTATATATTTTGAAATTTAAAAAAGATCTCGCTCACTGATTCCTGCCTTCGCCATCCTATCTGCCCACCGAGGCTGCCTGAGCCTCTCTGCCATTGTCCGCCTCCCCTGCCCTGCCCTGTGAACTCACGCTTCCAGCAAAGTTACGGCTCGGAGCGTGACCAGTCGCGGGAAAATCCCTTGCTTGAGAATGTCAAACTCTGCTCTCTCAGATCTGTGTCCGAACCAGTCCAGCCAGCAACATTGGCCATTCAGGATCAGAAGAGCAGGCTGAGGAAGGGAAGCGGAGGATGTGTCCATTAAATGTGGCCTGGTCTCCAGTGATTGAAGGAGGGAAGGACGAAGAGAAGGAAAGAAAAGAAAGGCTTGCATTTCCATAGTGC
The DNA here is from genome assembly GCF_044704955.1 of Pristiophorus japonicus. Lineage (NCBI taxonomy): Eukaryota > Metazoa > Chordata > Chondrichthyes > Pristiophoridae > Pristiophorus > Pristiophorus japonicus. The sequence continues at coordinate 52,480,935 of NC_091994.1, read as the reverse complement.
CTTGCACCACCACCGGACGCCCCAAAGCGATTCACAGCCAATTAATTTTTTGTCATGCAGTCACTGTTGTGATGTAGGAAACACGGCAGCCAAGTTGCGCACAGCAAGCTCCCACATACAACGATGAAGTTTAATGCCTCGTCAGAACGACAGCATTTTATGTGTCAATGGTCGATCGAGTTTCCTGGACAGCCACGGCCCCCACTATGCACACTGGGCCCGATATTAACTCTCGCCGGTGTGACAGGGAGAAGGGATAATTTCAGGCCAATGGATAGAGCTGAATAAATTAATGTTGTCTAAAACAGTCAATGTTTCCAGAGCAATGTTTTAATCTTGCCCAAATAACAATGAATGTCATGGTGATCGGATACTGATGCATAGCCTCTGCTGGTTTAACCAGAAACTCAACCAACAACTCCTGGAAATCGCCATCAAATCTCAAAGGCATTTTCATCTGGATTCCAGAGTGTGACTGACCCCACCCCCGGAACAGTCTGTTATGTATGTAATAATTCGATAGACTGAATACTGTAAACTCACTCAGGTGCAAACCTGGCTCAACTTTATTCAGGCCCAAAGTGCCCATATTACATGGTGGCTTGCTTTATATACCTGGCCTGCACACGTGTGCGTACAGCCCAATGACCTCCGACAGTGGCGCCTCCTGGTGGGTAGTAACCCCAAGCATACATACATGACACAGTCGGACAACAGGCATACTGAGATTTCGACACAGACTTTGTGAACTGCACTCGCCAAGTCACACACCATCCTGACTTAGACAAAAATCATTGTTCCCTCATCATCGCAGAGTCAAAATCCTGGAACTCCCTCCCCAACAGCATTGTGGGAGCACCTTCACCACACGGACTGCAACGGTTCAAGAAGGCGGCTCACCACCATCTTCTCCGGGGCAATTAGGGATGGGCAATAAATGCCGGCCTTGCCAGCGATGCCCACATCCCGTGAATGAATTAAAAAGCCACGAGCAAATGAGGGTTCCCAAACAGCTAGTCCAGGCAGCACTCACCTATATCGTCCTGATGATAGATGAGGGAATGGATGTCAGGATTCTCTCCCTCAACATGTCGCTCAATGGGCTCGACATAGTATCTGCCCTTCTGTGTCTGAATAAAACCTTCAAATCGGCCATCTATGATCGATCCATGGCAATAGGAACCTCTCTCACCTGTGTATAGAAAATAATCATCTTAGTCAAGCAAGCCCTGCTGCTTCTTGTTGTGTTTCAGCAGTGAGCCGAGACAGCAGTGAACTTTAATCCTTATTAATTCCTGTCCATCGGGTCCTGTTCGCATCTGAAATTGCTCACAATCATTCTGGAATGTAAAGATAAGCCCAGACTTCTAACCTCCGCTGCTAACTGTCTCTTTACACCCTCTCCCCAGTCTCCAACCTCACCTCCAACATTAAGTGTGAGGAGCTCATTGACTTCTTTGTCTCTAAGAGTGAGACCATCCGTTCAGCCGCCTCTGCCCCTTCCCTTCCTTCCCCAGCCCACCGGGCTAAACTTCCTCTAAGGATCCCCCTGTCCTAGCCCTGAACTCACATCTTTCTCCAGTTTCTCTCCGATCTCCCCTCATGACCTTTCCGAGCTCATCCTGTCCGTGGGACCCACTCCCGGCTCCCTCGACCCTATTCCCACCAAACTGCTGACCACCCAACTTCCTTTTCTGGCTCCCATGTTAGCCGACATTGTTAATGGTTCCCTCCCCTCAGGTACTGTCCCCCTCTCCCTCAAATCTGCCCTCATCACCCTCTCCTCAAAAAATCAACACTCAACCCCTCCGTCCTTGCAAATTACTGCCCCGTCTCCAACCTCCCTTTCCTCTCCAAAGTCCTTGAACATTTTGTCGGTTCCCAAATCCGTGTCCATCTTTCCCACAATTCCATGTTTAAATCCCTCTAATCTGGATTCCACGCCTGCCACAGTACCCAAACTGCTCTCATCACAGTCACAAATGATATCCTTGGTTGATTACTCCATCCTCCTCCAGCGCCTCTCCACCATTATCCAGCTGGGTGGGACTGCACTCGCCTGGTTCCATTCTTATCTGTCTAATCGTAGCCAGAGAATCACCTGCAACGGCTTCTCTTCCCGCTCCGCATCGTTACCCCTGGTGTCCCCCAAGGATCTATCCTTGGTCCCCTCCTATTTCTCAACTACATGTTGCCCCTCGGCGATATCATCCGAAAACACAGCGTCAGTTTCCACATGTACGCTGACGACACCCGGCTCTACCTCACCACCACTTCTCTCGACCCCTCCGCGGTCTCTAAATTGTCAGACTGCTTGTCCGACATCCAGCTCTGGATGAGCAGAAATTTTCTCCAATTGAATATTAGGAGGACAGAAGACATTATTTTCGGTCCCACCACAAACTCCATTCCCTAGCCACTGACTCCATCCCTCTGCCCAACTATTGTCTGAGGATGTTTGCAACCTTGGTGTCATATTTGACCCCGAAATGAGCTTTTGACTACATATCCGCAGCATAACTAAGACCGCCTACTTCCACCTCTGTAACATCACCCGTCTCCACCCTGGTCTCAGTTCGTCCGCTGCTGAAGCCCTCATCCATGCCTTTGTTACCTCTAGACTTGACTGTTCCAATGCACTCCTGGCTGGCCTCCCACATTCTACCCTACGTAAACTAGAGGTAATCCAAAACTCAGCTGCCTGTATTCTAACTTGCACCAAGTCCCGCTCATCCATCACCCTTGTAGCTCGCTGACCTACATTGGCTTCCGTTTAAGCAACGCAACAATTTCAAAATTCTCATCCTTGTGTTCAAGTCCCTCCATGGCCTCGCCCCTCCCTATCTCTGTAATCTCCTCCAGCCCCTTAACCCTCCAAGATGTCTGCGCTCCTCTAATTCTGCCCTCTTGAGCATCACTAATTATAATCACTCAACCATCAGTGGCTGTGCCTTCTGTTGCCTGGGCCCCAAGCTCTGGAACTCCCTCCCTAAACCTCTTCGCCTCTTTACCTCTCTTTCCTCCTTCAAGACGCTCCTTAAAACCTATCTCTTTGACCAAGCTTTGGGTCACCTGCCCTAATTTCTACTTATGTGGCTCGGTGTCAATTTTTTAATCTCATAACACTCCTGTGAAGCGCTTTAGGATGTTTCACGACATTAAAGGCACTATATAAATACAAGTTGTTGTTGTCGTCTAATTTTAAAGATTGTCCTAATACTCATCACTCACTCCACACATATTGCTTTGTGTCACATAGAAAGAAATACTTGCATTTACAGTACATGGAATGACATCGAGAGTACGACACAGACACAGGCCATTCGGCCGAACCGCTCCACACCAGCCTTCCCCCACCCCTCGTCATCTCCTCCCGTCAGTATCTCCTTCCAGTCCTTGCTCCTTCATGTGTTTCTCTAGCTTTCTCTTAAATGCATCGAGCACCTTTCATGACCTCAGGATGTTTCAAAACGCTTCACAGCCAATAAAGTAATTTTGAAGTGAGGTTTTTTCAGTAAATGCAGCTGCCAATTTGTGCACAGCAAGACTCCATAAACAGCATTTTGGTGAGGTTCGTTGAGGGATAAATATTGTCAGGCCACTGAGAGAATTTTATGAGCACTTGAACAAGCAGAAGGCACTTTGCTTTAATGTCTCTTCTGAACAGCGGTACCTCTGACAGTGCGGCACTCCTCAGTGCTGCATTGGATTAGATTATGAGCTCAGTCTCTAGAGTAGGACTTCAACTCATGACTTTCTGATTCAAGGCAAGAATGCTACCAGCCTGACACAACAGAGACCATACACTCCACACAGCTCCCCATGTAACACTCTCAGTGTGCATTAAACTTCTATGTCACTGAACATCTTGGGGGGCAAATTCGGGCCGTTTGCCCCTCCCGTTAGCGCCCCGGGTAACCAGTAGCGCCCCGGGCCGCTGCATTGGTGATGACAACGCCCTCACTCTGCGCCCTCACCCAATTTTGCCCCTGAGCGAAAATTGCAGTGGCGCCCCGTGTGGCTACCGTGGGCAATGCAGGGCCAGCTCCGCCCAGCGTGAACCGAACGGTAGGCTGCTCACCGGGCAGACATTAACGGGAAAGTGCGGCACCGAAAACTTAAAAAATGACCGACTTACTGGTGGCGGCCGTCTTCAGTGCAGATGGTGGGGTCCGTGCCGCCATCTTGTTGTCACGGCACCCCGCTCCCTGGTAGTCCTGCGGTGGCCCCTTCTCCCTCCTGCACAGTCGCCAACTTGGCCCCTCCCCTTTAGTGGAAGGGGAGGGCCCTATCTTCCTGCCAGCATTACGTGCCCCTTGGCGTAGCGCTGGAAAATTTGCGTCCTGCTTCCGCCCACGAGAGGAAGTGCAGCTCCAGATTTGCCTTCCATTTCCTCTTGGGGGAGGTAAGCACAATTTACCTGGAGGGGTGGGGCTTCTCCGCCTGGTGCAGGAACATAAGAACGTAAAAAATGGCCCCTCGAGCTTGCTCCGCCATTTAATAAGATGATGGTTGATCTGATCATGGACTCAGCTCCACTTCCCTGCACGCTCCCCATAACCTTATCACTCAAAAATCTGCCTAGCTCCGCCTTAAATATGTTCAAGTGTGGCCAGTGCTTCAATGCTGGGGATGTTGGCCTGATCAAAGACATTAATATTGGTGCGTCTGCCCTCCCAGGGGATTTGTAGAATCTTGCGGTGACATTGTTGGTGGTATTTCTCCAGCGACTTCAGTCTACTGTACGTGGTCCATGTTTCTGAGCCATATAGGAGGGCGGGTATTACTACAGCCCTGTAGACCATGAGCTTGGTGGCAGTTTTGAGTGCCTGGTCTTCAAACACTCTCTTCCTCAGGCGGCCAAAGGCTGCACTGGCACACTGACCACATTCGATCAGCTCCGCTGGGCAGGCCACATAATTCGTATGCCAGACACGAAACTCCCAAAGCAAGCGCTCTACTCGGAACTCCTTCACGGCAAACAAGCCAAAGCTGAGCAGCAGAAACGTTACAAGGACACCCTCAAAGCCTCCCTGATAAAGTGCGGCATCCCCACTGACACCTGGGAGACCCTGGCCAAAGACCGCCCTAAATGGAGGAAGTGCATCAGGGAGGGCGCTGAGCACCTCGAGTCTCGTCGCCAAGAGCATGCAGAAATCAAGCGCAGGCAGCGGAAAGAGCGTGCGGCAAACCGGTCCCACCCACCCCTTCCCTCAACGACTGTCTGTCCCACCTGTGACAGGGACTGTCGTTCCCATATTGGACTGTTCAGCCATCTAAGGACTCATTTTTTAGAGTGGAAGCAAGTCTTCCTCGATTCCGAGGGACTGCCAATGATGATGAAATATAATCAATGACCCAGCCTCCTCAGCTCTCTGGGGCAGAGAATTCCATAGATTTACAACCCTCTGAGAGAAGAAATTCCTCCTCATCTCAGTTTTAAATGGGCGGCCCCTTATTCTGAGACTAGTTTCTCCTATGAGTGGAAATATCCTCTCTGCATCCACCTTGTTGAGTCCCCTCATTATCTTATATGTTTCGATAAGTTCACCTCTCATTCTTCTGAACTCCAATGAGTATAGGCCCAACCTACTCAACCTATCTTCATAAGTCAACACCCTCATCTCCGGAATCAATCTCGTGAACCTTCTCTGAACAGCCTCCAATGCAAGTATATCCTTCCTTAAATACGGAGACCAAAACTGTACGCAATACTCCAGGTGTGGCCTCACTTGTACAGTTGTAGCAGGACCTCTTGGCTTTTATACTCTATCCCCCTTGCAATAAAGGCCAACATTCCATTTGCCTTCCTGATTACTTGCTGTACCTGCATACTAACTTTTTGTGTTTCATGCACAAGGACCCCAGGTCCCTCTGTACTGCAGCACTTTGCAATTTTTCTCCATTTAAATTATAATTTGCTTTTCTATTTTTTCTGCCAAAGTGGATAACTTCACATTTTCCCACATTATACTCCATCTGCCAAATTTTTGCCCACTCACTTAGCCTGTCTATATCCCTTTGCAGATTTTTTGTGTCCTCCTCACAATTTGCTTTCCCACCCATCTTTGTATCATCAGCAAACTTGGCTACATTACACTCAGTCCCTTCATCCAACTCAGTAATATAGATTGTAAATAGTGGAGGACCCAGCACCGATCCCTGCCGTACCCCACTGGTCACCATTTGCCAATCGGAAAATGACCTATTTACCCCGACGCTCTGTTTTCTGTTAGTTAGCCAATCCTCTATCCATGCTAATATATTACCCCTAACCCCGTGAACTTTTATCTTGTGCAGTAAACTCTTATGTGGCACGTTATCGAATGCCTTCTGGAAATCCAAATACACCACATCCACTGGCTCCCCCTTTAACCACCACCGTGCTCGTTACATCCTCAAAGAACTCCAGCAAATTTGTCAAACATGATTTCCCTTTCATAAAACCTTGCTGACTCTGCTTGATTGAATTATGTTTTTCCAAATGTCCTGCTACTGCTTCCTTAATAATGGACTCCAGCATTTTCCCAACCACAGATGTTAGGCTAACTGGTCTATAGTTTCCTGCTTTCTGTCTGCCTCCTTTTTCAAATAGTGACGTTACATTTGCGGTTTTCCAAACCGCTGGGACCACCCCAGAATTCTGGTATTTTGGTAGATTACAACCAATGCATCCACTATCTCTGCAGCCACTTCTTTTAGGACCCTAGGATATAAGCCATCAGGTCCAGGGGACTTGTCCACCTTTAGCCCCATTATTTTACCGAGTACTACTTCTTTAGTGATAGTGATTGTAATAAGTTCCTCCCTCCTTATAGTCCCACCTCGTGGCTGTTACCCATCCCCCCCCCCACTCCCCGGGGCACTGCACGATTCCCCCCCCCACAGTCTTTGACCCCCCTCTAGGTCTCTCTGTTCATCCACACTATTCATTGGGCTGGACTTTTGGCTTTTGTGATTTTTGGAGGTAATGGCAGCGGGGTAGTCCTGATACCACCTGGAAAAGTTTGCACCCTTGTCTGCAAAATTCTGCAAAGAATGATCGGGGACGCTATAGCGTTGCACAAGGAAGTTTCTGCGCCCCAGCTGAAAATCGCGGCGTTAAAAAAGGTCGCCATTTTGTGCATGCGCAGACATGTTTCGATTTTCCGAGGCGCACTCGGAACTTTCGGGCGCTGCAGTTACCTGCGCGCCTGCGCGGATGACCCCGCCCACTTCAGACACAGCGGGAGAGAGGGCGCAGCCAGAGGGCAGGCAGCGCACACGCCAGAAGATTCTATGCAGAGGCTGCGGAGGCCTCTGTACAGGCCGCTGGGAGGAGGTGGCCTGCACTCCCTCCAGTTGGGGGAGGGAGGCCGTTGCCCAGAATATTTAAGAGAATATGGCGGGAGATCGCACGGGAGGTGTCAGCAGCAGACACGGTGGCCAGAACTGGCACACAATGCCGCAAGAAGTTCAACGACCTCACGAGGGTCGTCAGGGTGAGTGCCCGTCACATTTATCCAGCCCTGCCATGCTGCCAAGACCAATGTTTCACACAATGCTAAGTCTTTGATAGAGCTGCCCCTTCTCAATGTACTGCAGGTTGTGGTGTGGGTTGTAGAATGCAGCAGAAAGCTGATGGCTCAATTCTCCAGCCATTGCCTCTGCATTCAGGATGTACCTAACCTCGTGCACCCTAACCATTGTCAAGCCTCCTTGGTACTGATATCCATTTCACAAACATCACCCTAAGCCGCTTTGCTACCTGCCTCTCATCTCCTCCCAATCTTTGGCAAACCTCAGTCACCAGCCCCACCGATTGAATGACGACATTTGCACATCTACCCAGTGGCAGCTATTGAACTATGGAAAGAATATGTAAAGTCCTTACTCTACAGCATGAAACCACACGAGGCACACTCTGGGGACAAGGTCACTCCGTGACCTTAACTCTTTATTTCAGGACTCCAGAAGTGATGATCCTGCGTGGGACCTCCTTTTTTATACCTGTGTGGTCAGGTAAGGAGTGTCTCCCACAAGTTCACCCCTTGTGGTCAAGGTGTGCATCTCGATTGAGTGTATACAGTAATACAGTGGTGTTACATTGTGGTTACAAACATGACATCACCTTCCCCCCCAAAGTCTTATTGGGATCATAGGTTTAGTCTTTCAGGTGGTCTACGCTCCCTCGTGGAGTGCCACAGTTGGTGCTCTGGTTGTTGGACATTGACCTGAGTGTCTGTCACCTGTGGTGATTCCGGCCTGTCTGGGCTGACCGCAGGGACTGTGCATTCTTCTGATTGCTCTTGTTGCTCGTTCACCGGCGGTGTGGTGAGCTCCATCTCATGGTCTTCTTCAGGTACCTCAGTGTCGATGCTGAACCTTTTTTTTACTTGTTCCAGATGCTTGCGGCATATCTGACCATTGTTGAGTTTTACCACGATGACCCTATTCCCCTCTTTGTCAATTACAGTGCCCTCAAGCCATTTGGGCCCCATGGCATGATTGAGGACGAATACAGGATCATTTATTTCTATACATCTCCCCCTCGAATTACGGTCATGGTACTTGTTTTGTGACTTGCGCTTGCCCTCAACTATGTCGGTCAGGACTGGGTGAATGAGGGACAACCGAGTTTTTGAGTGTCCGCTTCATTAGTAGCTCTGCGGGCGTGAGTGCGGTCGGGATCTATAGGCCAGCAGGAGGCGCGATAGGCGGCATTGTAGGGAGGGTCCCTGAATCCTGAGCATACCTTGCTTAATAATTTGGACCGCACGTTCCGCCTGGCCATTGGAGGCCGGCTTGAACAGCGCAGTTCTGACGTGGTTGATGCCATTGCCCAACATGAACTCCCGGAATTCATAGCTTGTGAAACATGGGCCATTATCACTAACCAGGATGTCCGGCAAGCCATGGGTTGCAAAGATCGCACGTAGGCTTTCCACGGTGGTGGATGTCGTGCATGAATTCAGAATGATGCACTCGATCCATTTCGAGTACGCATCTACTACGATAAGGAACATCTTTCCCATGAACGGGCCCGCGTAGTCAACATGAATGCGTGACCACGGCTTGGTGGGCCAGGGCCACGGGCTGAGCAGAGCCTCCCTGGGGGCACTACCTAGCTGGGCTCACGTCGTGAACCTGCGAACACAGTGTTCCAGGTCTGAATCGATACCAGGCCGCCAAACGTGTGACCGGGCAATGGCCTTCATCAGCACAATGCCTGGGTGCTCGCTGTGGAGTTCCCTGATGAATGCCTCCCTGCCCTTCTGGGGCATAACTACCCAGCTGCCCCATAGTAGGCAGTCGGCTTGGATGGAGAGCTCATCCATCCGTCTGTGGAACGGTCTGACCTCCTCAGGGCATGCTCCATGTGCGGGTGCCCAATCCCCAGTCAGGACACATTTCTTAATCAGGGATAGGAGGGGATCTCTGTCCAGATTTTGATCTGGCGGGCTGTGATGGGGGAGCCTGCGCTGTCAAAGGCATCGACAGCCATGACCATCTCAGCGCTTTGCTCCGCTGCCCCCTCAATGGTGGCCAGTGGAAGCCTGCTGAGCGCGTCAGCGCAATTTTCAGTGCCGGCCCTGTGCCGGATGGAGTAGTCATAGGCAGCCAGTGTGAGAGCCCATCACTGTATGTGAGCTGATGCGTTGGCATTGACCGCTTTGCTGTCTGACAACAGGGATGTTAATGGCTTGTGGTCCATCTCTAATTCAAACTTCCTACCAAAGAGGTACTGATGCATTTTTTTTACACCATAGACACATGCGAGCGCTTCCTTTTCGACCTTCCCATATCCACGTTCTGCTTGAGAGAGCGACCTGGAGGCATAAGCCACAGGTTGTAGTTGACCCTCAGCATTGTCCTGCTGCAACACGCACCCAACCCCATAGGAACCAATGTCAGAACCAATTTTTTACAGGGGTCGTACAGGGTCAACAACTTGTTTGAACAGAGTAGGTTTTGCACCCGATCAAAAGCCCGTTCCTGACAGTCCCCCCAAAACCAATCGCAACCCTTACGCAGGAGCACGTGTAGCGGCTCCAACAATGTGCTCAAGTTCGGCAGAAAGTTCCCGAAATAGTTCAACAGTCCCAGGAATGAACGCAACTCCGATGTGTCTCAGGGCCTGGGTGCTCGTCGATTCGCCTCTGTTTTGGATTCGGTGGGCCGAATCCCATCTGCAGCAACCCTCCTGCCCAGAAACTCAACCTCGGGAGCTAAGAACACACATTTAGACTTCTTGAGTCGCAGGCCTACCCGGTCCAGTCAGCGTAGCACCTCCTCCAGGTTGTGGAGGTGTCCCGGTGTCTCGACCCGTGATGAGGATGTCGTCCTGGAATACGATCATTCCAGGAATAGTTTTAAGCAGGCTTTCCATGTTACGTTGAAAAATTGCGGCCGCTGATCGAATGCCAAACAGGCACCTGTTGTAAGCGAACAGTCCCTTGTGCGTGGTGATGGTGGTCAGTAGTTTGGATACATCGGCCAGTTCCTGGGTCATGTAGGCTGAAGTGAGGTCCTACTTGGTGAACAGCTTGCCGCCTGCCAGCGTGGCGAAGAGGTCCTCCGCTCTTGGGAGCGGGTATTGGTCTTGTAGGGACACCCGATTGATGGTGGCCTTGAAGTCGCCACAGATCCTGACAGAGCCATCCGCTTTTAGAACGGGAACGATGGGGCTCGCCCAGTCGCTGAATTCAACAGGCAAGATGATGCCCTCTCTCAACAGCCGGTCCAATTCACTCCGATCTTTTCCCGCATCACATACGGCACCGCTCTGGCTTTGTGGTGCACTGGCCTGGCGTCCGGGGTGATGTATATCACTACTTTAGTGCCTTTGAAAGTTCCGACGCCAGGTTGGAATAGAGAGTCGAATTGTTATAGAACTTGTGAGCACGAACTTCGCTCCACAGATGACATTGCGTGAACATCTCCCCATTTCCAGTTCATCTCGGCTAACCAGCTCCTTCCCAACAGTGCGGGACCATTGCCCGGGACAATCCAGAGTGGCAGCCGATTCACTAACCCATTGTGTGTGACAGCCAACATTACACTGCCTAGCACCGGAATGATTTCTTTGGTGTAAGTCCATAATTGTGTCTCAATACGTTCTAATTTGGGTCTACTGGCTTTGAGCGGCCATAGCTTCTCAAATTGCTGAATGCCCATGAGTGACTGGTCCCAGTGTCCAGCTCCATGCATACTGGGATACCGTTTAATAAAACCCTCATCATCATTGGTGGCGTTTTGGTGTATGAGCTGTGAATATTCGCCACATGGACCCACTGAACCTCGGCGTCCATCGATTTGCCCCAAAAGTCATCCTGCCTCACAGAACCCTCTTCTGGTCCATCCGCCTCTTTTATTAGTCTGGTTGCAGACTTCCTACACATTCAAGCTAAATAGCCACTGAGATTGCAGTTTCTGCAGACAAACTATTGGAATCTGCAAGATCTAGCTGAATGTTTTCCCCCACACCTCCAGCATGAGTTAAAGTTTCCAGTGTTGGGAACAAAGGGACTATGGCCACGAATTCCGCGCTGACTGTCCCTTTGACTGCTCTTAAGTATTAGTGGGTGTCAATGGCCCCATCCCGGGCCGCATTGTCCACTGTGATGGCGTGAATGTCCGTTCAGCCTGCCATTGTCTCTGTTGCAGTCCTACTCTGGGGTCTATTGCTGCCTGGAGAGTGTCGGACTGCCCCTGCCTGCCTGCGGGGCTCTGAGTCGCATTGATGATGTTGACTCCCTGATCCATCGCCGCGTTGGAGGCAGAATTGCGCGCGTATATTATTTTCGTCTCTTCCTCCCCCGCCATGAAAGTTTGAGCTAGCAACGCCGCCGCTTCCAAGGTCAAATACATGGTCTCAATTAATTTGAGGAAGATTCCCGCATGATCGATGCCCTCGATAAATAAGTCCCTTAGCATCTCCCCCCTGCAGGCGTCTGTGAACTTAGAGACTGGCCAAACGGCGGAGGTCCGTTACGAAGTCCGGTATGCTCTGTCCTTCACGACGTCGGTGGGTGTAGAATCTGTGTCGGGCCATATGTATGCTCCTCGATCAATTTGGTAAGTTCTTCAAAGGTTTTGTCCGCCGGCTTTTCGGGTGCTAGTAAGTCCTTCATGAGCGCGTAAGCCTTTGGTCCGCAGCTGGTCAGGAGATGAGCCCTTCGCTTGTCGGCCGCTGCATCCCCCAGCCATTCTTTCCTAACGAAGCTTTGCTGAAGCCTCTCAACAAAATCGTCTCAGTCTTCCCCAACATAGTACCGTTCCTCTGTGCTATCGGTGGCCATTCTCGTGGGTCGTGAATTCCTGTTTCTCGTAGCCAATGTAAAGTCCTTGCATGAAACCACACGAGGCACACTCTGGGGACAAGGTCACTCCGTGATTTATTTCCCTGATCTTAACGATAACGTCGAAAACAGACGTCAACATCAGCAGTGGTATCATGAAGTGATGACCCTGCGTGGGACCTCCCTTTATATACCTGAGTGATCAGGTAAGAAGTGTCTCCCACAAGTTCATTCCTTGTGGTCAAGGTGTGCATCTAGATTGAGTGTATACAGTAATACAGTGGTGTTACATTGTGGTTACAAACATGACACCCCAGTGGCAGCTATTAAACGATGGAAGGTATATGTGGCACAACAGGAGATGGACCCATACTGAAACTTTCTTCTTGTTCTTATTGCAGGCCAAGCTCTCCCACAACAGACGGGAGCAACGATGTACCGGAGGTGGACAGTCGGAGCTGCTGGAGCTCACTAAGGGGGAGCAGCAAGTCTCGGCCCTCATGGGCACCCCAGTTCGTGCAGTTGCTGGGGCGATGCCGAGCCCCCTTCAGACAGTGAGGGTATGTAAATGGAACACGCGGCATGTTGCGTATGCAATAACTTAATAGGCTTAGTACCGTGAACTCAATCAGGTGCGACCTGACTCTACTTTATTAGCTCTCAAAGTGAGGATTAAACATGGAGACTTTCTTTATATACAAGGGCTGCACGTGTGTCTGTGGCCCAATGACCTCCGACAGTCATTCCCTCTGGTGGCAGGTAAATACCAGGCATACATACATTACATTACTCCCCCCCAAGATTTTGGTATCAGTCCTATTTACAAATTGAGACGGTATGGAGCTTTCCGCTCCCTAGTTGATTGTCTCAGTTCAATTCCAGATCTGGATGAACTCTCCGAGTCATTCATGACTTGAGGCTGGGTAGCCGATCTAATGGGAGTGGCAGTGTCCATGTCAGGGATTGAAGGTCCAGATTAATTGACAACAGCAGGGTCTTCTGATGGCTGAATATGAATCGGTTGGTCATTGATGGTGTCTTCTTCAAGCTGTTCCGGTTCGTCTGTGCACCACAATTTCGTCTGATCAATGTGCCTCTTGCATGTTTACCCATTAGTGAGCCTGACAATATGCACCCTGTGCCCTCCTTGGCCATAACAATGCCAGTGAACCACTTGGGGCCTTGACCATAATTTAGCACATACGCAGGATAGAGATGTCGCGTGACACGGCAGTGCGATCATGATACCAGTGCTGATGTTGACGTCTGTTTTCAACGTGATCGTTAAGATCAGGGTGGACAAGCAAGAGCCTGGTCTTGAAACCTCTCTTCATCAACAGTTCAGCGGGGGGGACCCCGGTAAGCATGTGGGGTCTCGTCCTGTAACTAAGCAGTATAGAAACATAGAATAATAGAAAATAGTTGCAGGAGTAGGCCATTCGGCCCTTCGAGCCTGCACTACCATTCAATAAGATCATGACTAATCTTTCACCTCAGTACCCCTTTGCTGCTTTCTCTCCATACCCCTTGATCCCCTTAGCCGTAAGGGCCATATCTAACTCTCTCTTGAATATATCCAATGAACTGGCATCAACAACTCTCTGCGGTAGGGAATTCCACAGGTTAACAACTCTCTGAGTGAAGAAATTTCTCCTCATCTCAGTCCTAAATGGCTTACCCCTTATCCTTAGATTGTGTCCCCTGGTTCTGGACTTCCCCAACATCGGGAACATTCTTCCTGCATCTAACCTGTCCAGTCCCGTCAGAATTTTATATGTTTCTATGAGATCCCCTCTCATCCTTCTAAACTCCAGTGAATACAGGCCCAGTCGATCCAGTCTCTCCTCATATGTCAGTCCTGCCATCCCTGGAATCAGTCTGGTGAACCTTCGCTGCACTTCCTCAATAGCAAGAACGTCCTTCCTCAGATTAAGAGACCAAAACTGAACACAATATTCCAGGTGAGGCCTCACTAAGGCCCTGTACAACTGCAGTAAGACCTCCCTGCTCCTCTACTCAAATCCCCTAGCTATAAAGGCCAACATACCATTTGCCTTCTTCACCACCTGCTGTGGTGAAGAAGGCAACTTTCAATGACTGATGTACCATGACACCCAGGTCTCGTTGCACCTCCCTTTTTCCTAATCTGCCGCCATTCAGATAATATTCTGCCTTCGTGTTTTTGCCACCAAAGTGGATAACCTCACATTTATCCACATTATACTGCATCTGCCATGCATTTGCCCACTCACCTAACCTGTCCAAGTTACCCTGCAGCCTCTTAGCGTCCCCTTCACAGCTCACTCCGCCACCCAGTTTAGTGTCATCTGCAAACTTGGAGATATTACATTCAATTCCTTCATCTAAATCATTGATGTATATTGTAAATAGCTGGGGTCCCAGCACTGAGCCCTGCAGCACCCCACTAGTCACTGCCTGCCATTCTGAAAAGGACCCATTTATCCCGACTCTCTGCTTCCTGTCTGCCAACCAGTTCTCTATCTACGTCAGTACATTACTCCTAATACTATGTGCTTTAATTTTGCACACCAATCTCTTGTGTGGGACCTTGTCAAAAGCCTTTTGAAAGTCCAAATACACCACATCCACAGGTTCTCCCTTGTCCACTCTACCAGTTATATCCTCAAAAAATTCTACAAGATTATTTGTCAAGCACGATTTCCCTTTCATAAATCCATGCTGACTTGGACCGATCCTGTCACTGCTTTCCAAATGCTATTTCATCTTTAATAATTGATTCCAACATTTTCCCCACTACTGATGTCAGGCTAACCGGTCTATAATTACCCATTTTCTCTCTCCCTCCTTTCTTAAAAAGTGATGTTACATTAGCTACCCTCCAGTCTATAGGAACTGATCCAGAGTCGATAGACTGTTGGAAAATGATCAGCAATGCATCCATTATTTCTAGGGCCACTTCCTTAAGACTATCAGGCCCCGGGGATTTATCGGCCTTCAATCCCATCAATTTCCCTAACACAATTTCCCACCTAATAAGGATTTCCTTCAGTTCCTCCTTCTCACTAGACCCTCGCTCCCCTAGTATTTCCGGAAGGTTATTTGTGTCTTCCTTCATGAAGACAGAACCAAAGTATTTGTTTAACTGGTCCGCCATTTCTTTGTTCCCCATTATAAATTCACCTGAATCTGACTGCAAGGGACCTACGTTTGTCTTCACTAATCTTTTTCTCTTCACATATCTATAAAAGCTTTTGCAGTCAGTTTTTATGTTCCCAGCAAGCTTCCTCTCATACTCTATTTTCCCCCTCCTAATTAAACCCTTTGTCCTCCTTTGCTGAATTCTAAATTTCTCCCAGTCCCCAGGTTTGCTGCTTTTTCTGGTCAATTTATATGCCTCTTCCTTGGATTTAACACTATCCTTAATTTCCCTTGTTAGCCATGGTTGAGCCACCTTTCCCGTTTTATTTTTACTCCAGACAGGGATGTACAATTGTTGAAATTCATCCATGTGATCTTTAAATGTTTGCCATTGCCTATCCACCGTCAACCCTTTAAGTATCACTCGCCAATCTATTCTAGCCAATTCATGTCTCATACAATCGAAGTTACCTTTTCTTACGTTCAGGACCCTAGTCTCTGAATTAACTGTGCCACTCTCCATCTTAATAAAGAATTCTACCATATTATGGTCACTCTTCCCCAAGGGGCCTTGCACAACAAGATTGCTAATTAGTCCTTTCTCATTACACATCACCCAGTCTAGGATGGCCAGCCCTCTAATTAGTTCCTCGACATATTGGTCTAAAAAACCATCCCTAATACACTCCAGGAAATCCTCCTCCACCGCATTGCTACCAGTTTGGTTAGCCCAATCAATATGTAGATTAAAGTCGCCCATGATAACTGCTGTACCTTTATTGCACGCATCCCTAATTTCTTGTTTGATGCTGTCCCCAACCTCACTACTACTGTTGGTGTCTGTACACAACTCCCACTAGCGTTTTCTGCCCCTTGGTATTCCGTAGCTCCACCCATACCGATTCCACATCATCCAGGCTAATGTCCTTGCGTGATAATCGAGTGCAAAGAACCGTGAGCTATGCGTTTCAGGCTCTGCTTGATGTTATGGATGGCCCACTCCGCTTGAGCATTGGACGCGGGTCTGAATGGTGCTGACCATACGTACTCGATACCATTGAGTCTCATAAACTCTTGAAACTCCAAACTCGTGAAGCATGATCTGTTGTCGCTCACAATGATGTCGGGCAGATCATGAGTGTAGATCATGGCATGAAGGCTCTCAATGGTGGCTGTGGATGTGCTGGATGACATGATTACACATTATATCCATTTAGAATACGCATCCACCACCACCAAAAACATTTTGCCCAGGAAAGGACCCGCATAGTCGATGTGGATCCTCGACCATGGTTTGGATGGCCACGGCCACAGACTTAGCGGAGATTCCACTGGTGCATTGCTTAACTGCATGCAAATGTTGCACTGATGCACACATGACTCCAAATCAGAGTCAATGCCAGACCACCAAACGTGAGACCTGGCAATGGCCTTCCTCATCACAATACTGGGATGGGTACTGTGTAAATCCCGTACAAATCTCTCCCTGCCTTTCTTGGGCATAACAACCAGAATGGCAGGCAGTGACTTGTGGGGTGCCGCAGGGTTCAGTGCTGGGACCCCGGCTATTTACAATATACATTAATGATTTAGGCGAAGGAATTGAATGTAATATCTCCAAATTCGTAGATGACACTAAGCTGGGTGGCAGTGCAAGCTGCGAGGACGATGCTAGGAGGCTGCAGGTTAGGTGAGTGGGCAAATGCATGGCTGCTGCAGTATAATGTGGATAAGTGTGAGGTTATCCATTTTGGTGGCAAAAACAGGAAGGCAGATTATTATCTGAATGGTGACAGATTAGTAAAAGGGGAGGTGCAACTAAACCTGGGTGAGATGGTACAGCAGTCATTGAAGGTAGGCATGCAGGTACAGCAGGCGGTGAAGGCGGCAAATGGCACGCTGGCCTTCATAGCGAGGGGATTTGAGTAGAGGAGCAGGGAGGTCTTACTGCAGTTGTACAGGGCCTTGGTGAGACCTCACCTTGAATATTGTGTTCAGTTTTGGTCCCTTAATCTGAGGAAGGACATTCTTGCTATTAAGGGAGTGCAGCAAAGGTTCACCAGACTGATTCCCGGGATGGCAGGACTGATATATGAAGAAAGACTGGATCGACTAGGCTTATATTCACTGGAATTTAGTAGAATGAGAGGGGATCTCATAGAAACATATAAAATTCTGCCGGGATTGGACAGGTTAGATGCAGAAAGAATGTCCCCGATGTTGAAGAAGTCCAGAACCAGGGGTCACAGTCTAAGGATAAGGGGTAAGCCATTTAGGACCGAGATGAGGAGAAACATCTTCACTCAGAGAATTGTGAACCTGTGGAATTCTCTACCACAGAAGGTTGTTGAGGCCAATTTGTTAGATATATTCAAAAGGGAGTTAGATGTGGCCCTTACGGCTAAAGGGATCAGGAAATATGGAGAGAAAGCAGGAATGGGGTACTGAAGTTGCATGATCAGCCATGATCATATTGAATGGCGGTGCAGGCTCGAAGGGCCGAATGGCCTACTTTCTATATTTCTATGTATTACCCCATAGCAAACAACCAGATTGAATGGATAGTTCGTCTTTGCGACGGTTGTAAGTTTTGGTCTCATCACACGCTTCCCTGGGAATGGCCGACCAATCACTACTAAGGACACAACGTTTTACAACCGATAAGATCGGATCCTGGCTGGTCCAGGTACTAACTTGTTGAGCAGTGACAGGCGACCCTTCACTCTCAAAGGCATCCATGACCAACAGTAGGTCTGCGGGCTGTGTGTTTCCACCTCTGGCGAGGGCAACGGTAAACGGCTCAATGCATCGGCACAATTCTCGGTGCCAGGTCTATGGCGAATGACATAATCATAGGCAGATAATGTCAGCGCCGACCTCTGGATGCGGGACGATGTGTTGGTATTGATACCTCTATGCTCTGAAAGCAAAGATATGAGCGGTTTGTGATCGCATTCAAGCTCGAAATGATGCCCAAACAGATACTGGTGCATCTCTTTAACCCCATATACGCAGGCTAATGCTTCTTTCTCTACCATGCCGTAGGCTCTTTCTGCTTTAGACATGCTTCTCGACATGTACACAATGGGTTGTAGTTTGCCCGACTCATTGGATTGTTGGAGCACGCAACCAACCCCATGTGATGAAGCATCACAGCCCAGTACTAAACGCTTGCACGGGTCATAATGCACCAGCAATTTGTTGGAGCAAAGCAGATTTCCAGCCTTCTCGAAGGCCCTGTCTTGAGATACACCCCAAACCCAGTTGTCGCCTTTTCTGAGCAGCATGTGCAGTGGCTCTAATAATGTGCTCAATTTAGGTAAGAAATTACCAAAGTAGTTGAGAAGACCAAAGAACGAACGCAGCTCCATCACATCCTGGGACCTGGGTGCATTTTTGATGGTCTTTGTTTTCGAGTCCGTAGGCTTGATGCCGTCTGCAGCAATCTTCCTTCCCAGGAATTCAACTTCCATTGCCATAAAGACTCACCTGGAATGTTTCAGCCTGAGCCCCACTTTGTCCAGACGATGTAGAACCTCTTCCAGGTTGTGCAGGTGTTCGACCTGTGACCAGAATGTCGTCTTGGAACACCACGGTTCGAGGGACAGACTTCAGTAAACTCTCCGTGCTTCTCTGAAATATGGCTGCAGCCGAGTGAATTCCGAAAGGACACCTGTTGTAATGAACAGCCCTTTATGTGTATTGATGCACGTAAGTTTCATCGATGATTCGACAAGCTCCTGTCTCATATAGGCCAATGTTAGATCCAATTTGATGATCCACTTTCCCCCGGTTAGCGTTGCAAACAGGTCATCAGCCTTTGGTAACAAGTACTGATCCTGTTTCAAAAATCAGTTGATCATAACCTGACAGTGCCATTACTCTTCAGCACAGGAACAATGGGACTAGCCCATTCATTTAATTCAACCGGCGAAATGACCCCTTCACGTTAGAGTCTGTCCAGTTCGATTTTGACCTTCTCCCTCATCATGTACGGGACCGCCCGGGCTTTGTGATGGACGGGTCTTGCATCTGAGTCCAGGTGGATCTGCACCTTGGCTCCCGTGAAGTTGCCGATGTCCGGTTCAAACAATGAGGGAACTTTGCTCAGCACTTGAGCACACGAAGCATCATCCATCGATGACAAAGCTTTAATATCGTTCCAGTTCCACATTATGTTTTTGAGCCAACTCCTGCCGAACAGCGTTGGACCATTGCCTGGAACGATCCACAGCAATAGATCATGAACTGCCCCATCGTACAACACCTTGACTGCTGCACTGCCAATCACTGGTATGAGCTCTTTGGTGTAGGTACGCAATTTTGCATTTACTGGACTCAGCTTGGGTTTCACGGCCCAGTGAGAAGTCTCAGGTCAGCAACAAATTCCACCACGTCCTGGCCCTCAGAACGGACATGCTTGTAAAAGTGATATCTCGAGGTAATGATGTCTTCTTTAGGTTTGAGATGGTCCCGAATCAGAGCACACAATTCCTCATAGGTCTTTTCCGTTGGACGTGCAGGTAAGAGCAGATTCTTTATGAAGCCATAGATTTTTGGACCACAAACCGTGAGGAAAACCGCCCTGCGCCTAACTGGGTCAGCGTCTTCATCCATCTTGTTGGCCACGAAGTACTGGTCGAGGCGATCTGTAAAATCCTCCCAGTCTTCTCCCTCCACAAATCACTCCAGGATTCCAACGGTGCTCATTTTCTTTTGGGCGTGTGAAAGTTCTTATTGTGCCTCGTCGCCAAATGTTGCGTATGCAATAACTCAATAGGCTCAGTACCGTGAACTCAATCAGGTGCGACCTGACTCTACTTTATTAGCTCTCAAAGTGAGGATTAAACATGGAGGCTTTCTTTATATACAAGGGCTGCACGTGTGTGTCTGTGGCCCAATGACCTCGCTCCCCCTGGTGGCAGGTAAACCCAAGCGTACATACATTACATGGCTGAGTTGACTTCATTGAGCCCTAATATGAAATGGCCAAGCCCCTTTACATGCACATGTCCAATGCCACCTTCCTGCCATCACCCTGCCCCCTCCCCTGCTGCTAACCCCATGTCTGTTGTTTTCTGCTTGCAGGTGACCAGCCGCAAGTGCGGCAGCCTTCTCAGGAGCCATCGACATCTGGGATGGGGGAGGGGATAGAAACATATAAACATAGAAAATAGGTGCAGGAGTAGGCCATTCGGCCCTTCTAGCCTGCACCGCCATTCAATGAGTTCATGGCTGAACATGCAACTTCAGTACCCCATTCCTGCTTTCTCGCCATACCCCTTGATCCTCCTGGTAGTAAGGACTTCATCTAACTCCTTTTTGAATATATTTAGTGAATTGGCCTCAACAACTTTCTGTGGTAGAGAATTCCACAGGTTCACCACTCTCTGGGTGAAGAAGTTTCTCCTCATCTCGGTCCTAAATGGCTTACCCCTTATCCTTAGACTGTGACCCCTGGTTCTGGACTTCCCCAACATTGGGAACATTCTTCCTGCATCTAACCTGTCTAAACCTATCAGAATTTTAAACATTTCTATGAGGTCCCCTCTCATTCTTCTGAACTCCAGTGAATACAAGCCCAGTTGATCCAGTCTTTCTTGATAGGTCAGTCCCGCCATCCCGGGAATCAGTCTGGTGAACCTTCGCTGCACTCCCTCAATAGCAAGAATGTCCTTCCTCAAGTTAGGAGACCAAAACTGTACACAATACTCCAGGTGTGGCCTCACCAAGGCCCTGTACAACTGTAGCAACTCCTCCCTGCCCCTGTACTCAAATCCCCTCGCTATGAAGGCCAACATGCCATTTGCTTTCTTAACCGCCTGCTGTACCTGCATGCCAACCTTCAATGGCTGATGTACCATGACACCCAGGTCTCGTTGCACCTCCCCTTTTCCTAATCTGTCACCATTCAGATAATAGTCTGTCTCTCTGTTTTTACCACCAAAGTGGATAACCTCACATTTATCCACATTATACTTCATCTGCCATGCATTTGCCCACTCACCTAACCTATCCAAGTCACTCTGCAGCCTCATAGCATCCTCCTCGCAGCTCACACTGCCACCCAACTTAGTGTCATCCGCAAATTTGGAGATAATACATTTAATCCCCTCGTCTAAATCATTAATGTACAGTGTAAACAGCTGGGGCCCCAGCACAGAACCTTGTGGTACCCCACTAGTCACTGCCTGCCATTCTGAAAAGTCCCCATTTACTCCTACTCTTTGCTTCCTGTCTGCCAACCAGTTCTCAATCCATGTCAGCACACTACCCCCAATCCCAAGTGCTTTAACTTTGCACATTAATCTCTTGTGTGGGACCTTGTCGAAAGCCTTCTGAAAGTCCAAATATACCACATCAACTGGTTCCCCCTTGTCCACTCTACTGGAAACATCCTCAAAAAATTCCAGAAGATTTGTCAAGCATGATTTCCATGATGGAAGTGTACTGCCCGAACCTCACATCCCAGCAGTTGCCCCCGTCTGCCGACACTACATCGGGGTGCGCAGCCGATCTCCTGGGGTTTGTGGACTCCGGCTCCTGGCCCCATTGGCCGACAGCATCGGCGAGTGGGAGGGGAAGCTCGGACGCCAGGAGGGAGGGTGAGTCGGCACATTTGTCCTGCTGAAGAACAGGCAGACATGGACCTGGACTTGGTGGCAATGTCCGGGGAGAACACAAGCATCCACCGTGAACTCATGGCTGCATTGGGTCAGATCCCAGAGAACATCGACAAGCTTTCTGGCGACTGTTGCGGAGACAGTGTCACGCATTGTCAGTGCGACTCAGGACTCCGGCGGTCCATCATTGCCCACTCACAGAGACAGGTGGCCTCCAGGAGCACCAGCGTGTGGCGCGCATGCCCTTGATCACGTCTCAGCATCGATCGCATCGCAGGTACAAGCTACGCTGCAGCTTGGTGATGTGATGCAGTCGATGATGCTGCCATCCTCTCTGCATTCCCCACTGTCCAACGGGGAAGGAATGGTGCCGAAGCAGACCAGCAAATTGTGGAGACACATCGTGCTCCGGATGCTGAGGCCCTGCCCCATCGGAGTGTCAGTAGCTCCCAGGAAATGGAAGGTGCTGTACTTCCTCAGGATGACAGCATTCCAGCTCCCACCACTGACTCTCCAACCAGGCACCATACACGGGGCACACCCCAGCCACCAGGGACTGCTCCTGCTAATGATGAGGCGCAGCAGTCTGCAGCAGGGCCAAGAGCTGGTCCAGGGTGTCTTCCGAGGCCGTCTGCACTGTCTGCCCCCTTAACACAGCAGCCCTCAAGCAGCCTCGCTGTAGGCACTGACGCCTCATTGAGGAAGAGCAGCAGGCGTGGGAGGGGGATGAAGGGAAGGGGGGCAAGTCCCATTAAGAGTGGTACAACCGTGTGCAGAAGCCTTGCTGTATTATGTGTACACCTGTAAATAGTTGTTTTTTTTAAATGCACTTGTTCAGTTACTCACAGCAGAACGCTATTTATTGCATCGTTTGGTTTAGTTGGAGGAGGGATTGGTTGTTACTTGATTTGATAAAAATGTCACTTTGACCCTTTGCCGTTGGTGCCATGTGTATCGTTGCGAAGCTCAGCGTAGATGTGCCTTTATGGTGGCACATAGTGTGGCCAGAATTAGATGCATCTCTCAGCTTCCTCCATTCAACCAAACCTCTCCATTGTGAGCTGGTGACATGCGACTCTTGCTCCGGCAGCATCTCCACGCTGCCTCCCCCGGCGACGGGGTAGCTGTGCAATCGGGGCCTCACCAGACTCCCCCTCATCATCCTCCTCCTCCTGAGGTGGGCCTACAATCCCCTCTGGCAATGCCTGGCCCCTCGTGGCCAGGTTGTGTAGCATGCAGCACACCACAATAAATTCGGAGACCTGTTGAGGGGAGTATTGAAGGCTGCCTCCAGAGCGGTCCAGGCATCGGAAGCACTGCTTGAGCTCCCCAATTGTCTGTTTGATGATTTTGCGGGTGGCTACATGGCTGTCATTGTAGCGCTGCTCGGAGGGGGGTCATGAGCCAGGTGGTTAGGCCATATCCTTTGTCCCCAATCAGCCAGCCCTGCCCTTCCCTCTGTCACTGAAACGTTCATGAGACACTGCTCTCACGCAAGATGAAAGCCTCATGTGCGCTCCCTGGATAGCGAGCATTCACTGCTAGAATGCGCTGTGTGTGGTCGCACACCAGCTGTACAATTAGGGAGTGGCACCTCTTTCGGCTTCTGAATACCTCTGCGTTGTCTAATGGTGCTCGCAAGGCCATGTGTGTGCAGTCAATGGCTCCTTGAACCCTTGGGAAGCCCGCTATCCTGCCAAACCCAAATGCCCGCTCATTCTCACTGTCCCTGCTCATTGAGAACTTTATGAAGTCCATTCTGCGTGCGTACAGTACCCTTGTACCTGGCGAATGCAACAATGTGCAGTGTGCTTAGAGATGCTGCATATGTCTCCTGCTGCTGCCTCGAAGGAGCCGGAGGTACAGAAGGCCAGCGTCACAGTCACCTTCACTGCGACGGGCAGCGCAGTCCTGTTGGTGCTGGTAGGCTGCAGGTCTGCCTGTAGGAGATGGCATATCTCTGTCAGCACTTCCTTTCGGAAGCGCAGCCTTCTCACACACTGCTCCTCAGAGAGCTGGAGATATGAGCTTTGGTGCCTGTAAACCCATGGGGGGGGTAGGTCCACCTTCCCAGATGACTTTGGCCTCTCCTCACCCGTGGGCTGACATGGTCAAGAGCTTGACACCACCTGGCAATAACATGCAGCGTGATACGCTGGCGAACTAGTCATGCCCCCATTAAATTCTCTCACTGACGTCATAAGGACACTGTAATGGCAGATAAAAGTGCCGTTTGCAAGTTGGAGCTTCACGTATGCTGTGCCCAACCGTTGCAGTCAATGTGAGCTGCGACGTAGGATCCTCCTCGCTCCATTTAGATACGCTGCCAATGCCACCTGCTGCACCCTGGGAACGTCTAGTTTTTGAGACTTTTCCTGGGGCGTGCATTTAATGAGGCATTGGGGTTGAACTTTGCATCCGGGTCTCTAGCGGAGCGTTGCACGACGATTGACGTCATCATCTCGGTGAAACTAGACGGCGGGTCGGTAAGTTGTTGAGCCGCCGCACACCTTGAAAGAATTTGTCGACCGGGCGGTAAAAACTGGCTGCCTACCATAACGCCTAAAAACACCCTTTACCGCCCCTCCGGGGCGCTACCAGAGGGGCAAGCGAACCGAATATCCAGCCCAATGTCTTTCAATTGCGTCGCTTTCCCTCTTCTAGGTTTTTTTCTCCAAATACATCACCTCACACTTACATTAAGTAACATCTGCCTCCTGCCCGCCCATCCCACTAACCTGTCTATGTCCTCCTGAAGTATTTTACAGTTCTCTGTAGGGTTGGGGTCAAAGTCAGAGTCAGGGGAAGGGTTACGATTAGGGTTAGCGCTAGGGTTAAATCTGGGGTGAAATTCTGGCTTCCCTGAGGAAAGGTTTATTGAGTGTTGTACTTTGTCATGTTGTTATGCATTGTTGTGTGTAGTGTGCTGTGTGCTGTGTGTAGTGTGTAGTGTGTAGTGTGCAGTGTGTAGTGTGTAGTGTGTAGTGTGTAGTGTGTAGTGTGTTGTGTGTTGTGTGTAGTGTGTAGTGTGTAGTGTGCAGTGTGTAGTGTGTAGTGTGTAGTGTGTAGTGTGCAGTGTGTAGTGTGCAGTGTGTAGTGTGCAGTGTGCAGTGTGTTGTGTGCAGTGTGCAGTGTGCAGTGTGTAGTGTGCTGTGTGTAGTGTGTAGTGTGTAGTGTGTAGTGTGTAGTGTGTAGTGTGCAGTGTGCAGTGTGCTGTGTGTAGTGTGTAGTGTGTAGTGTGTAGTGTGCAGTGTGCAGTGTGCAGTGTGTTGTGTGTAGTGTGTAGTGTGTTGTGTGTAGTGTGCTGTGTGTAGTGTGCAGTGTGCAGTGTGCAGTGTGCAGTGTGTAGTGTGCAGTGTGCAGTGTGCAGTGTGCTGTGTGTAGTGTGCAGTGTGCAGTGTGCTGTGTGTAGTGTGTAGTGTGTAGTGTGCAGTGTGCAGTGTGCAGTGTGCAGTGTGCTGTGTGTTGTGTGCTGTGTGTAGTGTGTAGTGTGTAGTATGCAGTGTGTAGTGTGTAGTGTGTAGTGTGTAGTGTGTAGTGTAGTGTGTAGTGTGTAGTGTGTAGTGTGCAGTGTGCAGTGTGCAGTGTGCTGTGTGTAGTGTGCTGTGTGTAGTGTGCAGTGTGCAGTGTGCAGTGTGCAGTGTGTAGTGTGCAGTGTGCAGTGTGTAG
The DNA here is from genome assembly GCF_044704955.1 of Pristiophorus japonicus. Classification (NCBI taxonomy): domain Eukaryota; kingdom Metazoa; phylum Chordata; class Chondrichthyes; family Pristiophoridae; genus Pristiophorus; species Pristiophorus japonicus. The sequence continues at coordinate 52,455,242 of NC_091994.1, read as the reverse complement.
TGTGTTGTGTAGTGTGCAGTGTGCAGTGTGCAGTGTGTAGTGTGCAGTGTGCAGTGTGCAGTGTGTAGTGTGTAGTGTGTAGTGTGCTGTGTGTTGTGTGTAGTGTGTAGTGTGTAGTGTGCAGTGTGCTGTGTGTAGTGTGTAGTGTGTAGTGTGTAGTGTGTTGTGTGCTGTGTGCAGTGTGTAGTGTGTAGTGTGTTGTGTGTAGTGTGTAGTGTGTAGTGTGCAGTGTGCTGTGTGTTGTGTGTAGTGTGTAGTGTGCAGTGTGCAGTGTGTTGTGTGTAGTGTGTAGTGTAGTGTGTAGTGTGTAGTGTGTAGTGTAGTGTGTAGTGTGCAGTGTGTTGTGTGTTGTGTGTAGTGTGTAGTGTGTTGTGTGTTGTGTGTTGTGTGTAGTGTGTAGTGTGTAGTGTGCAGTGTGCAGTGTGCTGTGTGTAGTGTGTTGTGTGCAGTGTGTTGTGTGCAGTGTGTAGTGTGTAGTGTGTAGTGTGTAGTGTGCAGTGTGTAGTGTGTAGTGTGTAGTGTAGTGTGTAGTGTGTAGTGTGCAGTGTGCAGTGTGCAGTGTGTTGTGTGTAGTGTGTAGTGTGTAGTGTGTAGTGTGTTGTGTGTGTTGTGTGTTGTGTGTAGTGTGTAGTGTGTTGTGTGTTGTGTGTTGTGTGTAGTGTGTAGTGTGTAGTGTGCAGTGTGCAGTGTGCTGTGTGTAGTGTGTTGTGTGCAGTGTGTTGTGTGCAGTGTGTAGTGTGTAGTGTGTAGTGTGTAGTGTGCAGTGTGCAGTGTGTAGTGTGTAGTGTGTAGTGTAGTGTGTAGTGTGTAGTGTGCAGTGTGTAGTGTGTTGTGTGTTGTGTGTTGTGTGTAGTGTGTAGTGTGTAGTGTGTTGTGTGTGCTGTGTGTTGTGTGTAGTGTGTAGTGTGTAGTGTGCTGTGTGCTGTGTGTAGTGTGTAGTGTGCAGTGTGCAGTGTGCAGTGTGTAGTGTGTTGTGTAGTGTGTAGTGTGCAGTGTGCAGTGTGCAGTGTGTTGTGTGTAGTGTGTAGTGTGTTGTGTGTGCTGTGTGTAGTGTGTTGTGTGCTATGTGTAGTGTGTAGTGTGTAGTGTGTAGTGTGTTGTGTAGTGTGTAGTGTGTAGTGTGTAGTGTGCAGTGTGCAGTGTGCAGTGTGCAGTGTGTTGTGTGTAGTGTGTTGTGTGTGCTGTGTGTAGTGTGTAGTGTGTAGTGTGTAGTGTGCTGTGTGCTGTGTGTAGTGTGCAGTTTGCAGTGTGCAGTGTGTAGTGTGTTGTGTAGTGTGTAGTGTGTAGTGTGCAGTGTGCAGTGTGCAGTGTGCAGTGTGTTGTGTGTAGTGTGTTGTGTGTGCTGTGTGTTGTGTGCAGTGTGTTGTGTGTTGTGTGCTGTGTGCAGTGTGCAGTGTGTAATGTGCAGTGTGCAGTGTGTAGTGTGTAGTGTGTAGTGTGTTGTGTGCTGTGTGTAGTGTGTAGTGTGTTGTGTGTAGTGTGTAGTGTGTAGTGTGCAGTGTGTAGTGTGTAGTGTGTAGTGTGTAGTGTGTAGTGTGTGTGTAGTGTGTAGTGTGTTGTGTGCTGTGTGTAGTGTGTTGTGTGCTGTGTGCTGTGTGCTGTGTGTTGTGTGTAGTGTGTTGTGTGTAGTGTGTAGTGTGTGCTGTGTGTAGTGTGTAGTGTGTAGTGTGTAGTGTGATGTGTGTGTAGTGTGTAGTGTGCTGTGTGCTGTGTGCAGTGTGTTGTGTGTTGTGTGTAGTGTGTAGTGTGTTGTGTGTAGTGTGTAGTGTGTAGTGTGTAGTGTGTAGTGTGCAGTGTGTTGTGTGTAGTGTGTAGTGTGCAGTGTGCAGTGTGTAGTGTGTTGTGTGTAGTGTGTAGTGTGTAGTGTAGTGTGTAGTGTGTAGTGTGTAGTGTAGTGTGTAGTGTGTAGTGTGTAGTGTGTTGTGTGTTGTGTGTAGTGTGTAGTGTGTAGTGTGTAGTGTGCAGTGTGCAGTGTGCAGTGTGTAGTGTGCTGTGTGCAGTGTGTTGTGTGCAGTGTGTAGTGTGTAGTGTGTAGTGTGTTGTGTGTAGTGTGTAGTGTGTAGTGTGCAGTGTGCAGTGTGTAGTGTGTGGTGTGTTGTGTAGTGTGTAGTGTGTAGTGTGTTGTGTGTTGTGTGTAGTGTGTAGTGTGTTGTGTGTAGTGTGTAGTGTGTTGTGTGTTGTGTGTGCTGTGTGTAGTGTGTAGTGTGTAGTGTGTTGTGTGTAGTGTGTAGTGTGTAGTGTGCAGTGTGCTGTGTGTTGTGTGTAGTGTGTAGTGTGCAGTGTGCAGTGTGTAGTGTGTTGTGTGTAGTGTGTAGTGTGTAGTGTAGTGTGTAGTGTGTAGTGTGTAGTGTGCAGTGTGTAGTGTGTAGTGTGTTGTGTAGTGTGTAGTGTGTAGTGTGTTGTGTGTTGTGTGTAGTGTGTAGTGTGTTGTGTGTAGTGTGTAGTGTGTGCTGTGTGCTGTGTGTAGTGTGTAGTGTGTAGTGTGTTGTGTGTAGTGTGTAGTGTGTAGTGTGCAGTGTGCTGTGTGTTGTGTGTAGTGTGTAGTGTGCAGTGTGCAGTGTGTAGTGTGTTGTGTGTAGTGTGTAGTGTGTAGTGTAGTGTGTAGTGTGTAGTGTGTAGTGTAGTGTGTAGTGTGTAGTGTGCTGTGCTGTGTGCAGTGTGTAGTGTGTAGTGTGTAGTGTGTAGTGTGTAGTGTGTAGTGTGTTGTGTGTAGTGTGTAGTGTGTAGTGTGTAGTGTGCAGTGTGCAGTGTGCAGTGTGCAGTGTGCAGTGTGTAGTGTGTAGTGTGTTGTGTGTAGTGTGTAGTGTGTTGTGTGCAGTGTGTAGTGTGTAGTGTGTAGTGTGGTGTGTGTAGTGTGTAGTGTGCAGTGTGTAGTGTGTAGTGTGTAGTGTGTTGTGTGCTGTGTGCAGTGTGTTGTGTGCAGTGTGCAGTGTGCAGTGTGTAGTGTGTTGTGTGCAGTGTGTAGTGTGCTGTGTGTTGTGTGTAGTGTGTAGTGTGCAGTGTGTAGTGTGTAGTGTGCAGTGTGCTGTGTGTAGTGTGTAGTGTGTAGTGTGCTGTGTGTTGTGTGCTGTGTGCAGTGTGCAGTGTGCAGTGTGCAGTGTGCAGTGTGCTGTGTGTTGTGTGTAGTGTGCAGTGTGCTGTGTGCAGTGTGTAGTGTGCAGTGTGCTGTGTGTAGTGTGTAGTGTGTAGTGTGTTGTGTGTAGTGTGTTGTGTGCAGTGTGCAGTGTGCAGTGTGGAGTGTGTTGTGTGTTGTGTGCTGTGTGCTGTGTGCAGTGTGCAGTGTGTAGTGTGCTGTGTGTTGTGTGTAGTGTGCAGTGTGCTGTGTGCTGTGTGCTGTGTGCAGTGTGTAGTGTGTAGTGTGTAGTGTGTAGTGTGCAGTGTGTAGTGTGCAGTGTGCAGTGTGTAGTGTGTAGTGTGTAGTGTGCAGTGTGCAGTGTGTAGTGTGTAGTGTGCAGTGTGTAGTGTGTAGTGTGCAGTGTGCTGTGTGTAGTGTGTAGTGTGTAGTGTGTTGTGTGTAGTGTGTTGTGTGCAGTGTGCAGTGTGCAGTGTGTTGTGTGTAGTGTGCTGTGTGTTGTGTGCTGTGTGCAGTGTGCAGTGTGCAGTGTGCAGTGTGTAGTGTGCTGTGTGTTGTGTGTAGTGTGCAGTGTGCTGTGTGCTGTGTGTAGTGTGTAGTGTGTAGTGTGTAGTGTGTTGTGTGCTGTGTGTTGTGTGCTGTGTGCAGTGTGTAGTGTGTAGTGTGTAGTGTGCAGTGTGTAGTGTGCAGTGTGCAGTGTGTAGTGTGTAGTGTGTAGTGTGCAGTGTGCAGTGTGCAGTGTGCTGTGTGCAGTGTGCAGTGTGTAGTGTGTTGTGTGCAGTGTGCAGTGTGTAGTGTGTAGTGTGTTGTGTGCTGTGTGTAGTGTGTAGTGTGTAGTGTGGAGTGTGTTGTGTGTTGTGTGTAGTGTGTAGTGTGCAGTGTGCAGTGTGCAGTGTGCTGTGTGTAGTGTGTAGTGTGTAGTGTGGTGTGTGTAGTGTGTAGTGTGCAGTGTGTAGTGTGTAGTGTGCAGTGTGTAGTGTGTAGTGTGCAGTGTGCAGTGTGTAGTGTGTTGTGTGTTGTGTGTAGTGTGTAGTGTGTAGTGTGTTGTGTGTAGTGTGTAGTGTGTAGTGTGTAGTGTGCAGTGTGCAGTGTGGAGTGTGTAGTGTGTAGTGTGCAGTGTGCAGTGTGCTGTGTGTAGTGTGTAGTGTGGTGTGTGTAGTGTGTAGTGTGCAGTGTGCAGTGTGCAGTGTGCTGTGTGTAGTGTGTAGTGTGTAGTGTGGTGTGTGTAGTGTGTAGTGTGTAGTGTGTAGTGTGCAGTGTGCAGTGTGCAGTGTGCAGTGTGTAGTGTGTTGTGTGTTGTGTGTAGTGTGTTGTGTGTAGTGTGTTGTGTGTAGTGTGTAGTGTGTAGTGTGTAGTGTGTTGTGTGTTGTGTGTGCTGTGTGTTGTGTGTAGTGTGTAGTGTGTAGTGTGTTGTGTGCTGTGTGCTGTGTGCTGTGTGTTGTGTGTAGTGTGTTGTGTGTAGTGTGCTGTGTGTAGTGTGTAGTGTGTAGTGTGTTGTGTGCAGTGTGCTGTGTGTAGTGTGTAGTGTGTAGTGTGTAGTGTGTTGTGTGCTGTGTGTAGTGTGTAGTGTGCAGTGTGTAGTGTGTAGTGTGCAGTGTGCAGTGTGCAGTGTGTTGTGTGTAGTGTGTAGTGTGTCGTGTGTAGTGTGTAGTGTGTTGTGTGTAGTGTGTAGTGTGTAGTGTGTAGTGTGCTGTGTGTAGTGTGTAGTGTGTAGTGTGTTGTGTGCAGTGTGCTGTGTGTAGTGTGTAGTGTGTAGTGTGTAGTGTGTTGTGTGCTGTGTGTAGTGTGTAGTGTGCAGTGTGTAGTGTGTAGTGTGCAGTGTGCAGTGTGCAGTGTGTTGTGTGTAGTGTGTAGTGTGTCGTGTGTAGTGTGTAGTGTGTTGTGTGTAGTGTGTAGTGTGTAGTGTGTAGTGTGTTGTGTGTAGTGTGTAGTGTGTAGTGTGTTGTGTGTTGTGTGTGCTGTGTGTAGTGTGTAGTGTGTAGTGTGTTGTGTGCTGTGTGCTGTGTGCTGTGTGTTGTGTGTAGTGTGTTGTGTGTAGTGTGTAGTGTGCTGTGTGTAGTGTGTAGTGTGTTGTGTGCAGTGTGCTGTGTGTAGTGTGTAGTGTGTTGTGTGCTGTGTGTAGTGTGTAGTGTGTTGTGTGCTGTGTGTAGTGTGTAGTGTGTAGTGTGCAGTGTGTAGTGTGTAGTGTGCAGTGTGTTGTGTGTGTGTAGTGTGTAGTGTGTAGTGTGTTGTGTGCTGTGTGTTGTGTGCAGTGTGTAGTGTGTTGTGTGTAGTGTGTAGTGTGTTGTGTGTAGTGTGTAGTGTGCTGTGTGCTGTGTGCTGTGTGTTGTGTGCTGTGTGTTGTGTGTAGTGTGTAGTGTGTAGTGTGCTGTGTGTTGTGTGTAGTGTGTAGTGTGTAGTGTGCAGTGTGGTGTGTGTAGTGTGTAGTGTGTTGTGTGTAGTGTGTTGTGTGTAGTGTGTAGTGTGCAGTGTGCAGTGTGTAGTGTGCAGTGTGTTGTGTGTAGTGTGCAGTGTGTAGTGTGTAGTGTGGTGTGTGTAGTGTGTAGTGTGGTGTGTGTAGTGTGTAGTGTGTAGTGTGTAGTGTGTAGTGTGCAGTGTGTAGTGTGTAGTGTGTAGTGTGCAGTGTGCAGTGTGCAGTGTGTAGTGTGTTGTGTGCAGTGTGCTGTGTGTAGTGTGTAGTGTGTAGTGTGTAGTGTGTAGTGTGGTGTTTGTAGTGTGTAGTGTGCAGTGTGTAGTGTGTAGTGTGCAGTGTGTAGTGTGTAGTGTGTTGTGTGCTGTGTGTAGTGTGTAGTGTGTAGTGTGCAGTGTGTAGTGTGTAGTGTGTAGTGTGTTGTGTGTGTGTAGTGTGTAGTGTGTAGTGTGTTGTGTGCTGTGTGCTGTGTGTTGTGTGCAGTGTGTAGTGTGTTGTGTGTAGTGTGTAGTGTGTTGTGTGTAGTGTGTAGTGTGCTGTGTGCTGTGTGCTGTGTGTTGTGTGCTGTGTGTTGTGTGTAGTGTGTAGTGTGTAGTGTGCTGTGTGTTGTGTGTAGTGTGTAGTGTGTAGTGTGCAGTGTGGTGTGTGTAGTGTGTAGTGTGTTGTGTGTAGTGTGTTGTGTGTAGTGTGTAGTGTGCAGTGTGCAGTGTGTAGTGTGCAGTGTGTTGTGTGTAGTGTGTAGTGTGTAGTGTGTAGTGTGTAGTGTGTAGTGTGTAGTGTGGTGTGTGTAGTGTGTAGTGTGTAGTGTGTAGTGTGCAGTGTGTAGTGTGTAGTGTGTAGTGTGCAGTGTGCAGTGTGCAGTGTGTAGTGTGTTGTGTGCAGTGTGCTGTGTGTAGTGTGTAGTGTGTAGTGTGTAGTGTGTAGTGTGGTGTTTGTAGTGTGTAGTGTGCAGTGTGCAGTGTGTAGTGTGCAGTGTGCAGTGTGCAGTGTGCAGTGTGCAGTGTGCTGTGTGTAGTGTGGGTAGTGTGTAGTGTGCAGTGTGTAGTGTGCAGTGTGCAGTGTGTAGTGTGCAGTGTGCAGTGTGCAGTGTGTAGTGTGTAGTGTGTAGTGTGTAGTGTGTAGTGTGTTGTGTGTGTGTAGTGTGTTGTGTGCTGTGTGTAGTGTGTAGTGTGTTGTGTGTAGTGTGTAGTGTGTAGTGTGCAGTGTGTAGTGTGTAGTGTGTTGTGTGTTGTGTGTAGTGTGTAGTGTGCTGTGTGCTGTGTGCTGTGTGCAGTGTGTAGTGTGTAATGTGCTGTGTGCAGTGTGCAGTGTGCAGTGTGCAGTGTGCTGTGTGTAGTGTGTAGTGTGTAGTGTGTAGTGTGCAGTGTGTAGTGTGTAGTGTGTAGTGTGTTGTGTGCTGTATGCAGTGTGTAGTGTGTAGTGTGTAGTGTGCTGTGTGCTGTGTGCAGTGTGTAGTGTGTAGTGTGTTGTGTGCAGTGTGCAGTGTGCTGTGTGTAGTGTGTAGTGTGTAGTGTGTAGTGTGTTGTGTGTTGTGTGTAGTGTGCTGTGTGCAGTGTGTAGTGTGTAGTGTGTAGTGTGTTGTGTGCAGTGTGCAATGTGCAGTGTGTAGTGTGTTGTGTGTTGTGTGCTGTATGCAGTGTGTAGTGTGTAGTGTGTAGTGTGCTGTGTGCAGTGTGTAGTGTGTAGTGTGTTGTGTGCTGTGTGCAGTGTGCAGTGTGTAGTCTGTAGTGTGTAGTGTGCAGTGTGCAGTGTGTAGTGTGCCGTGTGTAGTGTGCATTGTGTAGTGTGTAGTGTGCTGTGTGCTGTGTGCAGTGTGTAGTGTGTAGTGTGCAGTGTGCAGTGTGCTGTGTGCAGTGTGTAGTGTGTAGTGTGCAGTGTGCAGTGTGCAGTGTGTAGTGTGCAGTGTGTAGTGTGCCGTGTGTAGTGTGTTGTGTGCAGTGTGTAGTGTGTAGTGTGCTGTGTGCTGTGTGCAGTGTGTAGTGTGTAGTGTGCAGTGTGCAGTGTGCAGTGTGCTGTGTGCAGTGTGTAGTGTGTAGTGTGCAGTGTGCAGTGTGCAGTGTGTTGTGTGTTGTGTGTGCTGTGTGTTGTGTGTAGTGTGTAGTGTGCAGTGTGTAGTGTGCTGTGTGTAGTGTGTAGTGTGTAGTGTGTAGTGTGTAGTGTGCTGTGTGTTGTGTGTAGTGTGTAGTGTGTAGTGTGTAGTTGTTGTGTGTAGTGTGTTGTGTGCTGTGTGTAGTGTGTAGTGTGTTGTGTGCTGTGTGTAGTGTGTAGTGTGTAGTGTGCAGTGTGCAGTGTGTAGTGTGTTGTGTGTTGTGTGTTGTGTGCTGTGTGCTGTGTGTAGTGTGTTGTGTGTAGTGTGTAGTGTGTAGTGTGTTGTGTGTAGTGTGTTGTGTGCTGTGTGTAGTGTGTAGTGTGTAGTGTGTTGTGTGTAGTGTGTAGTGTGTTGTGTGCTGTGTGTAGTGTGTTGTGTGTAGTGTGTAGTGTGTTGTGTGCTGTGTGTTGTGTGTAGTGTGTTGTGTGTAGTGTGTTGTGTGCTGTGTGTTGTGTGTAGTGTGTAGTGTGTAGTGTGTTGTGTGCTGTGTGTTGTGTGTAGTGTGTAGTGTGTTGTGTGTAGTGTGTTGTGTGCTGTGTGTAGTGTGTTGTGTGCTGTGTGTAGTGTGTTGTGTGTAGTGTGTAGTGTGTTGTGTGCTTTGTGTTGTGTGCTGTGTGTTGTGTGTTGTGTGCTGTGTGCAGTGTGCAGTGTGTAGTGTGTAGTGTGTTGTGTGTAGTGTGTTGTGTGTAGTGTGTTGTGTGCTGTGTGTAGTGTGTAGTGTGTAGTGTGTTGTGTGTAGTGTGTAGTGTGTAGTGTGTTGTGTGCTGTGTGTAGTGTGTAGTGTGTTGTGTGTTGTGTGTAGTGTGTAGTGTGTAGTGTGCAGTGTGCAGTGTGCTGTGTGTAGTGTGTTGTGTGCAGTGTGTTGTGTGTAGTGTGTAGTGTGTAGTGTGTAGTGTGTTGTGTGTAGTGTGTAGTGTGTAGTGTGCAGTGTGTAGTGTGTAGTGTAGTGTGTAGTGTGTAGTGTGCAGTGTGCAGTGTGCAGTGTGTTGTGTGTAGTGTGTAGTGTGTTGTGTGTGCTGTGTGTAGTGTGTAGTGTGTAGTGTGCTGTGTGCTGTGTGTAGTGTGTAGTGTGCAGTGTGCAGTGTGTAGTGTAGTGTGTAGTGTGCAGTGTGCAGTGTGCAGTGTGCAGTGTGTTGTGTGTAGTGTGTAGTGTGTTGTGTGTGCTGTGTGTAGTGTGTTGTGTGCTGTGTGTAGTGTGTAGTGTGTAGTGTGTAGTGTGTTGTGTAGTGTGTAGTGTGTAGTGTGCAGTGTGCAGTGTGCAGTGTGTTGTGTGTAGTGTGTAGTGTGTTGTGTGTGCTGTGTGTTGTGTGTAGTGTGTAGTGTGCTGTGTGCTGTGTGTAGTGTGCAGTGTGCAGTGTGCAGTGTGTTGTGTAGTGTGTAGTGTGTAGTGTGCAGTGCAGTGTGCAGTGTGTTGTGTGTAGTGTGTTGTGTGTGCTGTGTGTTGTGTGCAGTGTGTTGTGTGTTGTGTGCTGTGTGCAGTGTGCAGTGTGTAATGTGCAGTGTGCAGTGTGTAGTGTGTAGTGTGTTGTGTGCTGTGTGTAGTGTGTAGTGTGTTGTGTGTAGTGTGTAGTGTGTAGTGTGTAGTGTATTATGTGTAGTGTGTAGTGTGTAGTGTGCAGTGTGTAGTGTGCAGTGTGTAGTGTGTAGTGTGTAGTGTGTTGTGTGCTGTGTGTAGTGTGTTGTGTGTAGTGTGTAGTGTGTAGTGTGTTGTGTGTTGTGTATTGTGTGTAGTGTGTAGTGTGTAGTTTGCAGTGTGTAGTGTGTAGTGTGTAGAGTGTGTGTAGTGTGTAGTGTGTTGTGTGCTGTGTGTAGTGTGTAGTGTGTTGTGTGCTGTGTGTAGTGTGTTGTGTGTAGTGTGTAGTGTGTGCTGTGTGTAGTGTGTAGTGTGTAGTGTGTAGTGTGGTGTGTGTGTAGTGTGTAGTGTGTTGTGTGCTGTGTGCTGTGTGCTGTGTGTAGTGTGTTGTGTGTTGTGTGTAGTGTGTAGTGTGTTGTGTGTAGTGTGTAGTGTGTTGTGTGTTGTGTGTGCTGTGTGTAGTGTGTAGTGTGTAGTGTGCAGTGTGCAGTGTGTAGTGTGTTGTGTGTTGTGTGTTGTGTGCTGTGTGCTGTGTGTAGTGTGTAGTGTGTTGTGTGTAGTGTGTAGTGTGTAGTGTGTTGTGTGTAGTGTGTTGTGTGCTGTGTGTAGTGTGTAGTGTGTTGTGTGTAGTGTGTAGTGTGTTGTGTGCTGTGTGTAGTGTGTAGTGTGTTGTGTGCTGTGTGTTGTGTGTAGTGTGTAGTGTGTAGTGTGTTGTGTGCTGTGTGTAGTGTGTAGTGTGTAGTGTGTAGTGTGTTGTGTGCTGTGTGTTGTGTGTAGTGTGTAGTGTGTTGTGTGTAGTGTGTTGTGTGCTGTGTGTAGTGTGTTGTGTGTAGTGTGTAGTGTGTTGTGTGCTGTGTGTTGTGTGCTGTGTGTTGTGTGTTGTGTGCTGTGTGCAGTGTGCAGTGTGTAGTGTGTAGTGTGTTGTGTGTAGTGTGTTGTGTGTAGTGTGTTGTGTGCTGTGTGTAGTGTGTAGTGTGTAGTGTGTTGTGTGTAGTGTGTAGTGTGTAGTGTGTTGTGTGCTGTGTGTAGTGTGTAGTGTGTTGTGTGTTGTGTGTAGTGTGTAGTGTGTAGTGTGCAGTGTGCAGTGTGCTGTGTGTAGTGTGTTGTGTGCAGTGTGTTGTGTGTAGTGTGTAGTGTGTAGTGTGTAGTGTGTAGTGTGTTGTGTGTAGTGTGTAGTGTGTAGTGTGCAGTGTGTAGTGTGTAGTGTAGTGTGTAGTGTGTAGTGTGCAGTGTGCAGTGTGCAGTGTGTTGTGTGTAGTGTGTAGTGTGTTGTGTGTGCTGTGTGTAGTGTGTAGTGTGTAGTGTGCTGTGTGCTGTGTGTAGTGTGTAGTGTGCAGTGTGCAGTGTGTAGTGTGTTGTGTAGTGTGTAGTGTGCAGTGTGCAGTGTGCAGTGTGCAGTGTGTTGTGTGTAGTGTGTAGTGTGTGCTGTGTGTAGTGTGTTGTGTGCTGTGTGTAGTGTGTAGTGTGTAGTGTGTAGTGTGTTGTGTAGTGTGTAGTGTGTAGTGTGTAGTGTGCAGTGTGCAGTGTGCAGTGTGCAGTGTGCAGTGTGTTGTGTGTAGTGTGTAGTGTGTTGTGTGCGCTGTGTGTTGTGTGTAGTGTGTAGTGTGCTGTGTGCTGTGTGTAGTGTGCAGTGTGCAGTGTGCAGTGTGTTGTGTAGTGTGTAGTGTGTAGTGTGCAGTGTGCAGTGTGCAGTGTGCAGTGTGTTGTGTGTAGTGTGTTGTGTGTGCTGTGTGTTGTGTGCAGTGTGTTGTGTGTTGTGTGCTGTGTGCAGTGTGCAGTGTGTAATGTGCAGTGTGCAGTGTGTAGTGTGTAGTGTGTAGTGTGTAGTGTGTTGTGTGCTGTGTGTAGTGTGTAGTGTGTTGTGTGTAGTGTGTAGTGTGTAGTGTGTAGTGTATTGTGTGTAGTGTGTAGTGTGTAGTGTGCAGTGTGTAGTGTGCAGTGTGTAGTGTGTAGTGTGTAGTGTGTTGTGTGCTGTGTGTAGTGTGTTGTGTGTAGTGTGTAGTGTGTAGTGTGTTGTGTATTGTGTGTAGTGTGTAGTGTGTAGTGTGCAGTGTGTAGTGTGTAGTGTGTAGAGTGTGTGTAGTGTGTAGTGTGTTGTGTGCTGTGTGTAGTGTGTAGTGTGTTGTGTGCTGTGTGTAGTGTGTTGTGTGTAGTGTGTAGTGTGTGCTGTGTGTAGTGTGTAGTGTGTAGTGTGTAGTGTGGTGTGTGTGTAGTGTGTAGTGTGTTGTGTGCTGTGTGCTGTGTGCTGTGTGTAGTGTGTTGTGTGTTGTGTGTAGTGTGTAGTGTGTTGTGTGTAGTGTGTAGTGTGTTGTGTGTTGTGTGTGCTGTGTGTGGTGTGTAGTGTGTAGTGTGCAGTGTGTTGTGTGTAGTGTGTAGTGTGCAGTGTGCAGTGTGTAGTGTGTAGTGTGTAGTGTAGTGTAGTGTGTAGTGTGTAGTGTAGTGTGTAGTGTGTAGTGTGTAGTGTGTTGTGTGTAGTGTGTAGTGTGTAGTGTGTAGTGTGCAGTGTGCAGTGTGCAGTGTGCAGTGTGCAGTGTGTTGTGTGCAGTGTGTTGTGTGCAGTGTGGTGTTGTGTGCTGTGTGTAGTGTGTAGTGTGTAGTGTGCTGTGTGTAGTGTGTAGTGTGTAGTGTGCAGTGTGTAGTGTGTTGTGTGTTGTGTGTAGTGTGTAGTGTGTAGTGTGTTGTGTGTAGTGTGTAGTGTGTTGTGTGTAGTGTGCAGTGTGTAGTGTAGTGTAGTGTGTAGTGTGTAGTGTAGTGTGTAGTGTGTAGTGTGTAGTGTGTTGTGTGTAGTGTGTAGTGTGTAGTGTGTAGTGTGTAGTGTGTTGTGTGTAGTGTGTAGTGTGCAGTGTGCTGTGTGTTGTGTGTAGTGTGTAGTGTGTAGTGTGCAATGTGTAGTGTGTAGTGTGTAGTGTGTAGTGTGTAGTGTGTAGTGTGCAGTGTGTTGTGTGTAGTGTGTAGTGTGTAGTGTGTAGTGTGGTGTGTGTAGTGTGGTGTGTGTAGTGTGTAGTGTGTAGTGTGCAGTGTGTAGTGTGTAGTGTGCAGTGTGCAGTGTGCAGTGTGCAGTGTGCAGTGTGTTGTGTGCAGTGTGCTGTGTGTAGTGTGTAGTGTGTAGTGTGTAGTGTGGTGTTTGTAGTGTGTAGTGTGCAGTGTGTAGTGTGTAGTGTGCAGTGTGCAGTGTGCAGTGTGTAGTGTGTTGTGTGTTGTGTGTAGTGTGTAGTGTGCAGTGTGCTGTGTGTAGTGTGTAGTGTGTAGTGTGTAGTGTGTTGTGTGTTGTGTGCTGTGTGTTGTGTGCTGTGTGTAGTGTGTAGTGTGTAGTGTGTAGTGTGCAGTGTGTAGTGTGCAGTGTGTAGTGTGTAGTGTGTTGTGTGTAGTGTGTTGTGTGTTGTGTGCTGTGTGTTGTGTGCTGTGTGCAGTGTGCAGTGTGTAGTGTGTTGTGTGTTGTGTGCTGTGTGTTGTGTGCTGTGTGCAGTGTGTAGTGTGTAGTGTGTTGTGTGTAGTGTGTTGTGTGCTGTGTGTTGTGTGTAGTGTGTAGTGTGTAGTGTGTAGTGTGTTGTGTGCTGTGTGTAGTGTGTAGTGTGTTGTGTGCTGTGTGTAGTGTGCTGTGTGCAGTGTGTAGTGTGTAGTGTGTTGTGTGTTGTGTGTAGTGTGTAGTGTGTAGTGTGTAGTGTGTAGTGTGTAGTGTGGTGTGTGTAGTGTGGTGTGTGTAGTGTGTAGTGTGTAGTGTGTAGTGTGCAGTGTGCAGTGTGCAGTGTGCAGTGTGTTGTGTGCAGTGTGCTGTGTGTAGTGTGTAGTGTGTAGTGTGGTGTTTGTAGTGTGTAGTGTGCAGTGTGTAGTGTGTAGTGTGCAGTGTGCAGTGTGCAGTGTGTAGTGTGTTGTGTGTTGTGTGTAGTGTGTAGTGTATAGTGTGTTGTGTGCTGTGTGTAGTGTGTAGTGTGTAGTGTGCAGTGTGCAGTGTGGAGTGTGTTGTGTGTTGTGTGTAGTGTGTAGTGTGCAGTGTGCAGTGTGTAGTGTGTAGTGTGTAGTGTGTAGTGTGTAGTGTGCAGTGTGTAGTGTGTAGTGTGCAGTGTGCAGTGTGCAGTGTGCAGTGTGTAGTGTGTAATGTGTAGTGTGTTGTGTGCTGTGTGTAGTGTGTAGTGTGTAGTGTGCAGTGTGCAGTGTGGAGTGTGTAGTGTGTTGTGTGTTGTGTGTAGTGTGTAGTGTGCAGTGTGCAGTGTGCAGTGTGCTGTGTGCTGTGTGTAGTGTGTAGTGTGTAGTGTGTAGTGTGGTGTGTGTAGTGTGTAGTGTGCAGTGTGTAGTGTGTTGTGTGTTGCGTGTAGTGTGTTGTGTGTAGTGTGTTGTGTGTAGTGTGTAGTGTGTAGTGTGTTGTGTGTTGTGTGTGCTGTGTGTTGTGTGTAGTGTGTAGTGTGTAGTGTGTTGTGTGCTGTGTGCTGTGTGCTGTGTGTAGTGTGTTGTGTGTAGTGTGTAGTGTGCTGTGTGTAGTGTGTAGTGTGTAGTGTGTTGTGTGCTGTGTGTAGTGTGTAGTGTGTAGTGTGTAGTGTGTTGTGTGCTGTGTGTAGTGTGTAGTGTGTAGTGTGCAGTGTGCAGTGTGTTGTGTGTAGTGTGTAGTGTGTTGTGTGTAGTGTGTAGTGTGTAGTGTGTAGTGTGTTGTGTGTAGTGTGTAGTGTGTAGTGTGTTGTGTGTTGTGTGTGCTGTGTGTTGTGTGTAGTGTGTAGTGTGTAGTGTGTTGTGTGCTGTGTGCTGTGTGCTGTGTGTTGTGTGTAGTGTGTTGTGTGTAGTGTGTAGTGTGCTGTGTGTAGTGTGTCGTGTGTTGTGTGCAGTGTGCTGTGTGTAGTGTGTAGTGTGTAGTGTGCAGTGTGTAGTGTGTAGTGTGTAGTGTGTAGTGTGTTGTGTGTGTGTAGTGTGTAGTGTGTAGTGTGTTGTGTGCTGTGTGCTGTGTGTTGTGTGCAGTGTGTAGTGTGTTGTGTGTAGTGTGTAGTGTGTAGTGTGTAGTGTGTAGTGTGCTGTGTGCTGTGTGTTGTGTGTAGTGTGTAGTGTGCTGTGTGTTGTGTGTAGTGTGTAGTGTGTAGTGTGTAGTGTGTTGTGTGTAGTGTGTAGTGTGCAGTGTGTAGTGTGCAGTGTGTTGTGTGTAGTGTGTAGTGTGTAGTGTGTAGTGTGTAGTGTGTAGTGTGGTGTGTGTAGTGTGTAGTGTGTAGTGTGGTGTGTGTAGTGTGTAGTGTGTAGTGTGTAGTGTGCAGTGTGTAGTGTGTAGTGTGTAGTGTGCAGTGTGCAGTGTGCAGTGTGTAGTGTGTTGTGTGTAGTGTGTAGTGTGTTGTGTGTGTGTAGTGTGTAGTGTGCTGTGTGCTGTGTGTAGTGTGTAGTGTGTAGTGTGTAGTGTGTAGTGTGTAGTGTGCAGTGTGCAGTGTGTAGTGTGTTGTGTGTTGTGTGTAGTGTGTAGTGTGCTGTGTGCTGTGTGCAGTGTGTAGTGTGTAATGTGCTGTGTGCAGTGTGCAGTGTGCAGTGTGCTGTGTGTTGTGTGTAGTGTGTAGTGTGTAGTGTGTTGTGTGTAGTGTGTAGTGTGTAGTGTGTAGTGTGCAGTGTGCAGTGTGCAGTGTGTAGTGTGTAGTGTGCAGTGTGTAGTGTGTTGTGTGCTGTATGCAGTGTGTAGTGTGTAGTGTGTAGTGTGTAGTGTGCTGTGTGCAGTGTGTAGTGTGTAGTGTGTCGTGTGCTGTGTGCAGTGTGCAGTGTGCTGTGTGTAGTGTGTAGTGTGTAGTGTGTTGTGTGTTGTGTGTAGTGTGCTGTGTGTAGTGTGCTGTGTGCAGTGTGTAGTGTGTAGTGTGTTGTGTGCAGTGTGCAGTGTGCAGTGTGTAGTGTGTAGTGTGTTGTGTGTTGTGTGCTGTATGCAGTGTGTAGTGTGTAGTGTGTAGTGTGCTGTGTGCAGTGTGTAGTGTGTAGTGTGTTGTGTGCTGTGTGCAGTGTGCAGTGTGCAGTGTGTAGTGTGTAGTGTGTATTGTGCAGTGTGCAGTGTGCCGTGTGTAGTGTGTTGTGTGCAGTGTGTCGTGTGTAGTGTGCTGTGTGCTGTGTGCAGTGTGTAGTGTGTAGTGTGCAGTGTGCAGTGTGCAGTGTGTAGTGTGTAGTGTGCAGTGTGCAGTGTGCAGTGTGTAGTGTGTTGTGTGTTGTGTGTGCTGTGTGTTGTGTGTAGTGTGCAGTGTGTAGTGTGCTGTGTGTAGTGTGCTGTGTGCAGTGTGTAGTGTGTAGTGTGTAGTGTGTAGTGTGCAGTGTGTAGTGTGTAGTGTGTAGTGTAGTGTGTAGTGTGTAGTGTGCAGTGTGCAGTGTGCAGTGTGCTGTGTGTAGTGTGTAGTGTGTAGTGTGTTGTGTGTGCTGTGTGTAGTGTGTAGTGTGTAGTGTGCTGTGTGCTGTGTGTAGTGTGTAGTGTGCAGTGTGCAGTGTGTTGTGTAGTGTGTAGTGTGCAGTGTGCAGTGTGCAGTGTGCAGTGTGCAGTGTGTAGTGTGTAGTGTGTTGTGTGTGCTGTGTGTAGTGTGTTGTGTGCTGTGTGTAGTGTGTAGTGTGTAGTGTGTAGTGTGTTGTGTAGTGTGTAGTGTGTAGTGTGCAGTGTGCAGTGTGCAGTGTGCAGTGTGTAGTGTGTAGTGTGTTGTGTGTGCTGTGTGTTGTGTGTAGTGTGTAGTGTGTAGTGTGCTGTGTGCTGTGTGTAGTGTGCAGTGTGCAGTGTGCAGTGTGTTGTGTAGTGTGTAGTGTGTAGTGTGCAGTGTGCAGTGTGCAGTGTGCAGTGTGTTGTGTGTCGTGTGTTGTGTGTGCTGTGTGTTGTGTGCAGTGTGTTGTGTGTTGTGTGTAGTGTGTAGTGTGTAGTGTGCAGTGTGCAGTGTGCAGTGTGCAGTGTGTTGTGTGTCGTGTGTTGTGTGTGCTGTGTGTTGTGTGCAGTGTGTTGTGTGTTGTGTGCAGTGTGCAGTGTGTAATGTGCAGTGTGCAGTGTGTAGTGTGTAGTGTGTAGTGTGTAGTGTGTTGTGTGCTGTGTGTAGTGTGTTGTGTGTAGTGTGTAGTGTGTGCTGTGTGTAGTGTGTAGTGTGTAGTGTGTAGTGTGGTGTGTGTGTAGTGTGTAGTGTGTTGTGTGCTGTGTGCTGTGTGCTGTGTGTAGTGTGTTGTGTGTTGTGTGTAGTGTGTAGTGTGTTGTGTGTAGTGTGTAGTGTGTTGTGTGTTGTGTGTGCTGTGTGTAGTGTGTAGTGTGTTGTGTGTAGTGTGCAGTGTGCTGTGTGTTGTGTGTAGTGTGTAGTGTGCAGTGTGCAGTGTGTAGTGTGTAGTGTGTAGTGTGTAGTGTGTAGTGTAGTGTAGTGTGTAGTGTGTAGTGTAGTGTGTAGTGTGTAGTGTGTAGTGTGTAGTGTGTTGTGTGTAGTGTGTAGTGTGTAGTGTGTAGTGTGTAGTGTGTAGTGTGTAGTGTGCAGTGTGCTGTGTGTAGTGTGTAGTGTGTAGTGTGCACTGTGTAGTGTGTTGTGTGTAGTGTGTAGTGTGTAGTGTGTTGTGTGTAGTGTGTAGTGTAGTGTAGTGTGTAGTGTGTAGTGTAGTGTGTAGTGTGTAGTGTGTAGTGTGTAGTGTGTTGTGTGTAGTGTGTAGTGTGTAGTGTGTAGTGTGCAGTGTGCTGTGTGTAGTGTGTAGTGTGTAGTGTGCAGTGTGTAGTGTGTTGTGTGTAGTGTGTAGTGTGTAGTGTGTTGTGTGTAGTGTGTAGTGTGTTGTGTGTAGTGTGTAGTGTGTAGTGTAGTGTAGTGTGTAGTGTGTAGTGTAGTGTGTAGTGTGTAGTGTGTAGTGTGTTGTGTGTAGTGTGTAGTGTGTAGTGTGTTGTGTGTAGTGTGTAGTGTGCAGTGTGCTGTGTGTTGTGTGTAGTGTGTAGTGTGTAGTGTGCAATGTGCAGTGTGTAGTGTGTAGTGTGTAGTGTGTAGTGTGTAGTGTGTAGTGTGCAGTGTGTTGTGTGTTGTGTGTAGTGTGTAGTGTGTTGTGTGTTGTGTGTAGTGTGTAGTGTGCAGTGTGCAGTGTGTAGTGTGCAGTGTGCAGTGTGTAGTGTGTAGTGTGTAGTGTGTTGTGTGTTGTGTGTAGTGTGTAGTGTGTTGTGTGTTGTGTGCTGTGTACTGTGTGCAGTGTGTAGTGTGTAGTGTGGTGTGTGTAGTGTGTAGTGTGCAGTGTGTAGTGTGTAGTGTGTAGTGTGTTGTGTGCTGTGTGCAGTGTGTAGTGTGCAGTGTGCAGTGTGCAGTGTGCAGTGTGTAGTGTGTTGTGTGCAGTGTGTAGTGTGCTGTGTGTTGTGTGTAGTGTGTAGTGTGTAGTGTGCAGTGTGTAGTGTGCAGTGTGCTGTGTGTAGTGTGCAGTGTGCAGTGTGCTGTGTGTAGTGTGCAGTGTGCAGTGTGCAGTGTGCAGTGTGTTGTGTGTTGTGTGCTGTGTGTTGTGTGCTGTGTGCAGTGTGCAGTGTGCTGTGTGTAGTGTGTAGTGTGTAGTGTGTAGTGTGTTGTGTGTTGTGTGCTGTGTGTTGTGTGCTGTGTGTAGTGTGTAGTGTGTAGTGTGCAGTGTGCAGTGTGCAGTGTGCAGTGTGTAGTGTGTAGTGTGTTGTGTGTAGTGTGTTGTGTGTTGTGTGCTGTGTGTTGTGTGCTGTGTGCAGTGTGCAGTGTGTAGTGTGTTGTGTGTTGTGTGCTGTGTGTTGTGTGCTGTGTGCAGTGTGTAGTGTGTAGTGTGTTGTATGTAGTGTGTTGTGTGCTGTGTGTTGTGTGTAGTGTGTAGTGTGTAGTGTGTAGTGTGTTGTGTGCTGTGTGTAGTGTGTAGTGTGTTGTGTGCTGTGTGTAGTGTGCTGTGTGCAGTGTGTAGTGTGTAGTGTGTTGTGTGTAGTGTGTAGTGTGGTGTGTGTAGTGTGGTGTGTGCAGTGTGCAGTGTGCAGTGTGCAGTGTGTTGTGTGCAGTGTGCTGTGTGTAGTGTGTAGTGTGTAGTGTGTAGTGTGGTGTTTGTAGTGTGTAGTGTGCAGTGTGTAGTGTGTAGTGTGCAGTGTGCAGTGTGCAGTGTGTAGTGTGTTGTGTGTTGTGTGTAGTGTGTAGTGTGCAGTGTGCTGTGTGTAGTGTGTAGTGTGTAGTGTGTAGTGTGTTGTGTGTTGTGTGCTGTGTGTTGTGTGCTGTGTGTAGTGTGTAGTGTGTAGTGTGTAGTGTGCAGTGTGTAGTGTGCAGTGTGTAGTGTGTAGTGTGTTGTGTGTAGTGTGTTGTGTGTTGTGTGCTGTGTGTTGTGTGCTGTGTGCAGTGTGCAGTGTGTAGTGTGTTGTGTGTTGTGTGCTGTGTGTTGTGTGCTGTGTGCAGTGTGTAGTGTGTAGTGTGTTGTGTGTAGTGTGTTGTGTGCTGTGTGTTGTGTGTAGTGTGTAGTGTGTAGTGTGTAGTGTGTTGTGTGCTGTGTGTAGTGTGTAGTGTGTTGTCTGCTGTGTGTAGTGTGCTGTGTGCAGTGTGTAGTGTGTAGTGTGTTGTGTGTTGTGTGTAGTGTGTAGTGTGTAGTGTGTAGTGTGTAGTGTGTAGTGTGGTGTGTGTAGTGTGGTGTGTGTAGTGTGTAGTGTGTAGTGTGCAGTGTGTAGTGTGTAGTGTGCAGTGTGCAGTGTGTTGTGTGCAGTGTGCTGTGTGTAGTGTGTAGTGTGGTGTTTGTAGTGTGTAGTGTGCAGTGTGTAGTGTGTAGTGTGCAGTGTGCAGTGTGCAGTGTGTAGTGTGTTGTGTGTAGTGTGTAGTGTGTAGTGTGTAGTGTGTTGTATGCTGTGTGTAGTGTGGAGTGTGTTGTGTGTTGTGTGTAGTGTGTAGTGTGCAGTGTGCAGTGTGCAGTGTGTAGTGTGTAGTGTGTAGTGTGCAGTGTGTAGTGTGTAGTGTGCAGTGTGCAGTGTGCAGTGTGCAGTGTGTAGTGTGTAATGTGTAGTGTGTTGTGTGCTGTGTGTAGTGTGTAGTGTGTAGTGTGCAGTGTGCAGTGTGGAGTGTGTAGTGTGTTGTGTGTTGTGTGTAGTGTGTAGTGTGCAGTGTGCAGTGTGCAGTGTGCTGTGTGTAGTGTGTAGTGTGTAGTGTGTAGTGTGGTGTGTGTAGTGTGTAGTGTGCAGTGTGTAGTGTGTTGTGTGTAGTGTGTTGTGTGTAGTGTGTTGTGTGTAGTGTGTAGTGTGTAGTGTGTAGTGTGTTGTGTGTTGTGTGTGCTGTGTGTTGTGTGTAGTGTGTTGTGTGCTGTGTGCTGTGTGCTGTGTGTAGTGTGTTGTGTGTAGTGTGTAGTGTGCTGTGTGTAGTGTGTAGTGTGTAGTGTGTTGTGTGCTGTGTGTAGTGTGTAGTGTGTTGTGTGCTGTGTGTAGTGTGTAGTGTGCAGTGTGTAGTGTGTAGTGTGCAGTGTGCAGTGTGTTGTGTGTAGTGTGTAGTGTGTAGTGTGTTGTGTGTAGTGTGTAGTGTGTAGTGTGTAGTGTGTAGTGTGTTGTGTGTAGTGTGTAGTGTGTAGTGTGTAGTGTGTTGTGTGTGCTGTGTGTTGTGTGTAGTGTGTAGTGTGTTGTGTGCTGTGTGCTGTGTGCTGTGTGTTGTGTGTAGTGTGTTGTGTGTAGTGTGTAGTGTGCTGTGTGTAGTGTGTCGTGTGTTGTGTGCAGTGTGCTGTGTGTAGTGTGTAGTGTGTTGTGTGCTGTGTGTAGTGTGTAGTGTGTAGTGTGCAGTGTGTAGTGTGTAGTGTGTAGTGTGTTGTGTGTGTGTAGTGTGTAGTGTGCTGTGTGTAGTGTGTAGTGTGTAGTGTGTAGTGTGTAGTGTGCTGTGTGCTGTGTGCTGTGTGCTGTGTGTTGTGTGTAGTGTGTAGTGTGCTGTGTGTTGTGTGTAGTGTGTAGTGTGTAGTGTGTAGTGTGTTGTGTGTAGTGTGTAGTGTGCAGTGTGTAGTGTGCAGTGTGTTGTGTGTAGTGTGTAGTGTGTAGTGTGTAGTGTGTAGTGTGTAGTGTGGTGTGTGTAGTGTGTAGTGTGTAGTGTGTAGTGTGTAGTGTGTAGTGTGCAGTGTGTAGTGTGTAGTGTGTAGTGTGCAGTGTGCAGTGTGCAGTGTGTAGTGTGTTGTCTGTAGTGTGTAGTGTGTTGTGTGTGTGTAGTGTGTAGTGTGTTGTGTGCTGTGTGTAGTGTGTAGTGTGTAGTGTGTAGTGTGTTGTGTGTAGTGTGTAGTGTGCAGTGTGTAGTGTGTTGTGTGTTGTGTGTAGTGTGTAGTGTGCTGTGTGCTGTGTGCTGTGTGCAGTGTGTAGTGTGTAATGTGCTGTGTGCAGTGTGCAGTGTGCAGTGTGCTGTGTGTTGTGTGTAGTGTGTAGTGTGTAGTGTGTTGTGTGTAGTGTGTAGTGTGTAGTGTGTAGTGTGCAGTGTGCAGTGTGCAGTGTGTAGTGTGTAGTGTGCAGTGTGTAGTGTGTTGTGTGCTGTATGCAGTGTGTAGTGTGTAGTGTGTAGTGTGTAGTGTGCTGTGTGCAGTGTGTAGTGTGTAGTGTGTCGTGTGCTGTGTGCAGTGTGCAGTGTGCTGTGTGTAGTGTGTAGTGTGTAGTGTGTTGTGTGTTGTGTGTAGTGTGCTGTGTGTAGTGTGCTGTGTGCAGTGTGTAGTGTGTAGTGTGTTGTGTGCAGTGTGCAGTGTGTAGTGTGTAGTGTGTTGTGTGTTGTGTGCTGTATGCAGAGTGTAGTGTGTAGTGTGTAGTGTGCTGTGTGCAGTGTGTAGTGTTTTGTGTGCTGTGTGCAGTGTGCAGTGTGCAGTGTGTAGTGTGTAGTGTGTATTGTGCAGTGTGCCGTGTGTAGTGTGTTGTGTGCAGTGTGTCGTGTGTAGTGTGCTGTGTGCTGTGTGCAGTGTGTAGTGTGTAGTGTGCAGTGTGCAGTGTGCAGTGTGTAGTGTGTAGTGTGCAGTGTGCAGTGTGCAGTGTGTAGTGTGTTGTGTGTTGTGTGTGCTGTGTGTTGTGTGTAGTGTGCAGTGTGTAGTGTGCTGTGTGTAGTGTGCTGTGTGCAGTGTGTAGTGTGTAGTGTGTTGTGTGCAGTGTGCAGTGTGCAGTGTGTAGTGTGTAGTGTGTAGTGTGCAGTGTGCCGTGTGTAGTGTGTTGTGTGCAGTGTGTAGTGTGTAGTGTGCTGTGTGCTGTGTGCAGTGTGTAGTGTGTAGTGTGCAGTGTGCAGTGTGCTGTGTGCAGTGTGTAGTGTGTAGTGTGCAGTGTGCAGTGTGCAGTGTGTAGTGTGTTGTGTGTTGTGTGTGCTGTGTGTTGTGTGTAGTGTGCAGTGTGTAGTGTGCTGTGTGTAGTGTGTAGTGTGTAGTGTGTAGTGTGTAGTGTGTTGTGTGCTGTGTGTTGTGTGTAGTGTGTAGTGTGTAGTGTGCCGTGTGTAGTGTGTTGTGTGCTGTGTGTAGTGTGTAGTGTGTTGTGTGCTGTGTGTAGTGTGTAGTGTGTAGTGTGCAGTGTGCAGTGTGTAGTGTGTTGTGTGTTGTGTGTTGTGTGCTGTGTGCTGTGTGTAGTGTGTAGTGTGTTGTGTGTAGTGTGTAGTGTGTAGTGTGTTGTGTGTAGTGTGTTGTGTGCTGTGTGTAGTGTGTAGTGTGTAGTGTGTTGTGTGTAGTGTGTAGTGTGTTGTGTGCTGTGTGTAGTGTGTAGTGTGTTGTGTGCTGTGTGTTGTGTGTAGTGTGTAGTGTGTAGTGTGTAGTGTGTTGTGTGCTGTGTGTTGTGTGTAGTGTGTAGTGTGTTGTGTGTAGTGTGTTGTGTGCTGTGTGCTGTGTGTAGTGTGTTGTGTGTAGTGTGTAGTGTGTTGTGTGCTGTGTGTTGTGTGCTGTGTGTTGTGTGCTGTGTGCAGTGTGCAGTGTGTAGTGTGTAGTGTGTTGTGTGTAGTGTGTTGTGTGTAGTGTGTTGTGTGCTGTGTGTAGTGTGTAGTGTGTAGTGTGTTGTGTGTAGTGTGTAGTGTGTTGTGTGCTGTGTGTAGTGTGTAGTGTGTTGTGTGCTGTGTGTTGTGTGTAGTGTGTAGTGTGTAGTGTGTTGTGTGCTGTGTGTTGTGTGTAGTGTGTAGTGTGTTGTGTGTAGTGTGTAGTGTGTTGTGTGTCGTGTGTTGTGTGCTGTGTGCTGTGTGTAGTGTGTTGTGTGCAGTGTGTAGTGTGTTGTGTGCTGTGTGTTGTGTGCTGTGTGTTGTGTGTTGTGTGCTGTGTGCTGTGTGTTGTGTGTTGTGTGTAGTGTGTAGTGTGTTGTGTGCTGTGTGTTGTGTGCTGTGTGTTGTGTGTTGTGTGCTGTGTGTTGTGTGTAGTGTGTAGTGTGTAGTGTGTAGTGTGTTGTGTGTAGTTTGCTGTGTGTAGTGTGTAGTGTGTAGTGTGTTGTGTGCTGTGTGCTGTGTGTAGTGTGTAGTGTGTAGTGTGTTGTGTGCTGTGTGCTGTGTGTAGTGTGTAGTGTGTAGTGTGTTGTGTGCTGTGTGTTGTGTGTAGTGTGTTGTGTGCTGTGTGTAGTGTGTTGTGTGTAGTGTGTAGTGTGTTGTGTGCTGTGTGTTGTGTGTTGTGTGTAGTGTGTAGTGTGTTGTGTGTAGTGTGTAGTGTGTTGTGTGTAGTGTGTTGTGTGTGCTGTGTGTTGTGTGCTGTGTGCTGTGTGCTGTGTGTTGTGTGCTGTGTGTAGTGTGTTGTGTGTAGTGTGTAGTGTGCTGTGTGCTGCGTGCTGTGTGTTGTGTGTTGTGTGTTGTGTGCTGTGTGTTGTGTGTAGTGTGTTGTGTGTAGTGTGTAGTGTGTAGTGTGTTGTGTGCTGTGTGTTGTGTGTAGTGTGTTGTGTGTAGTGTGTAGTGTGTTGTGTGCTGTGTGTTGTGTGTAGTGTGTTGTGTGTAGTGTGTAGTGTGTAGTGTGTTGTGTGTAGTGTGTTGTGTGTTGTGTGTTGTGTGCTGTGTGTTGTGTGTTGTGTGTAGTGTGTAGTGTGTTGTGTGTAGTGTGTAGTGTGTTGTGTGTAGTGTGTTGTGTGTGCTGTGTGTTGTGTGCTGTGTGCTGTGTGCTGTGTGTTGTGTGCTGTGTGTAGTGTGTTGTGTGTAGTGTGTAGTGTGCTGTGTGCTGTGTGCTGTGTGTTGTGTGTTGTGTGTTGTGTGCTGTGTGTTGTGTGTAGTGTGTTGTGTGTAGTGTGTAGTGTGTAGTGTGTTGTGTGCTGTGTGTTGTGTGTAGTGTGTTGTGTGTAGTGTGTAGTGTGTTGTGTGCTGTGTGTAGTGTGTTGTGTGTAGTGTGTAGTGTGTAGTGTGTAGTGTGCAGTGTGCAGTGTGCAGTGTGTAGTGTGCAGTGTGTAGTGTGTTGTGTGCTGTATGCAGTGTGTAGTGTGTAGTGTGTAGTGTGCTGTGTGCAGTGTGTAGTGTGTAGTGTGTCGTGTGCTGTGTGCAGTGTGCAGTGTGCTGTGTGTAGTGTGTAGTGTGTAGTGTGTTGTGTGTTGTGTGTAGTGTGCTGTGTGTAGTGTGCTGTGTGCAGTGTGTAGTGTGTAGTGTGTTGTGTGCAGTGTGCAGTGTGCAGTGTGTAGTGTGTAGTGTGTTGTGTGTTGTGTGCTGTATGCAGTGTGTAGTGTGTAGTGTGTAGTGTGCTGTGTGCAGTGTGTAGTGTGTAGTGTGTTGTGTGCAGTGTGCAGTGTGCAGTGTGTAGTGTGTAGTGTGTATTGTGCAGTGTGCAGTGTGCCGTGTGTAGTGTGTTGTGTGCAGTGTGTCGTGTGTAGTGTGCTGTGTGCTGTGTGCAGTGTGTAGTGTGTAGTGTGCAGTGTGCAGTGTGCAGTGTGTAGTGTGTAGTGTGCAGTGTGTAGTGTGTTGTGTGTTGTGTGTGCTGTGTGTTGTGTGTAGTGTGCAGTGTGTAGTGTGCTGTGTGTAGTGTGCTGTGTGCAGTGTGTAGTCTGTAGTGTGTTGTGTGCAGTGTGCAGTGTGCAGTGTGCAGTGTGTAGTGTGTAGTGTGCAGTGTGCAGTGTGCCGTGTGTAGTGTGTTGTGTGCAGTGTGCAGTGTGTAGTGTGCTGTGTGCTGTGTGCAGTGTGTAGTGTGTAGTGTGCAGTGTGCAGTGTGCTGTGTGCAGTGTGTAGTGTGTAGTGTGCAGTGTGCAGTGTGCAGTGTGTAGTGTGTTGTGTGTTGTGTGTGCTGTGTGTTGTGTGTAGTGTGCAGTGTGTAGTGTGCTGTGTGCAGTGTGTAGTGTGTAGTGTGTAGTGTGTAGTGTGTTGTGTGTTGTGTGCTGTGTGTTGTGTGTAGTGTGTAGTGTGTAGTGTGTAGTGTGTTGTGTGCTGTGTGTAGTGTGTTGTGTGCTGTGTGTAGTGTGTAGTGTGTAGTGTGCAGTGTGCAGTGTGTAGTGTGTTGTGTGTTGTGTGTTGTGTGCTGTGTGCTGTGTGTAGTGTGTAGTGTGTTGTGTGTAGTGTGTAGTGTGTAGTGTGTTGTGTGTAGTGTGTTGTGTGCTGTGTGTAGTGTGTAGTGTGTAGTGTGTTGTGTGTAGTGTGTAGTGTGTTGTGTGCTGTGTGTAGTGTGTAGTGTGTTGTGTGCTGTGTGTTGTGTGTAGTGTGTAGTGTGTAGTGTGTAGTGTGTAGTGTGTTGTGTGTTGTGTGTAGTGTGTAGTGTGTTGTGTGTAGTGTGTTGTGTGCTGTGTGCTGTGTGTAGTGTGTTGTGTGTAGTGTGTAGTGTGTTGTGTGTTGTGTGCTGTGTGTTGTGTGTTGTGTGCTGTGTGCTGTGTGCAGTGTGCAGTGTGTAGTGTGTAGTGTGTTGTGTGTAGTGTGTTGTGTGTAGTGTGTTGTGTGCTGTGTGTAGTGTGTAGTGTGTAGTGTGTTGTGTGTAGTGTGTAGTGTGTTGTGTGCTGTGTGTAGTGTGTAGTGTGTTGTGTGCTGTGTGTTGTGTGTAGTGTGTAGTGTGTAGTATGTTGTGTGCTGTGTGTTGTGTGTAGTGTGTAGTGTGTTGTGTGTAGTGTGTAGTGTTGTGTGTAGTGTGTTGTGTGCTGTGTGCTGTGTGTAGTGTGTTGTGTGCAGTGTGTAGTGTGTTGTGTGCTGTGTGTTGTGTGCTGTGTGTTGTGTGTTGTGTGCTGTGTGCTGTGTGTTGTGTGTTGTGTGTAGTGTGTAGTGTGTTGTGTGCTGTGTGTTGTGTGCTGTGTGTTGTGTGTTGTGTGCTGTGTGTTGTGTGTAGTGTGTAGTGTGTAGTGTGTAGTGTGTTGTGTGTAGTATGCTGTGTGTAGTGTGTAGTGTGTAGTGTGTTGTGTGCTGTGTGCTGTGTGTAGTGTGTAGTGTGTTGTGTGCTGTGTGCTGTGTGTAGTGTGTAGTGTGTAGTGTGTTGTGTGCTGTGTGTTGTGTGTAGTGTGTTGTGTGCTGTGTGTAGTGTGTTGTGTGTAGTGTGTAGTGTGTTGTGTGCTGTGTGTTGTGTGTTGTGTGTAGTGTGTAGTGTGTTGTGTGTAGTGTGTAGTGTGTTGTGTGTAGTGTGTTGTGTGTGCTGTGTGTTGTGTGCTGTGTGCTGTGTGCTGTGTGCTGTGTGTAGTGTGTTGTGTGTAGTGTGTAGTGTGCTGTGTGCTGTGTGTTGTGTGTTGTGTGTTGTGTGCTGTGTGTTGTGTGTAGTGTGTTGTGTGTAGTGTGTAGTGTGTAGTGTGTTGTGTGCTGTGTGTTGTGTGTAGTGTGTTGTGTGTAGTGTGTAGTGTGTTGTGTGTTGTGTGTAGTGTGTAGTGTGTTGTGTGTAGTGTGTTGTGTGTAGTGTGTAGTGTGTTGTGTGTTGTGTGTTGTGTGCTGTGTGTTGTGTGTTGTGTGTAGTGTGCTGTGTGCTGTGTGCTGTGTGTAGTGTGTTGTGTGTAGTGTGTAGTGTGCTGTGTGCTGTGTGCTGTGTGTTGTGTGTTGTGTGTTGTGTGCTGTGTGTTGTGTGTAGTGTGTTGTGTGTAGTGTGTAGTGTGTAGTGTGTTGTGTGCTGTGTGTTGTGTGTAGTGTGTTGTGTGTAGTGTGTAGTGTGTTGTGTGCTGTGTGTTGTGTGTAGTGTGTTGTGTGTAGTGTGTAGTGTGTAGTGTGTTGTGTGTAGTGTGTTGTGTGTAGTGTGTAGTGTGTTGTGTGTTGTGTGTTGTGTGCTGTGTGTTGTGTGTTGTGTGTAGTGTGTAGTGTGTTGTGTGTAGTGTGTAGTGTGTTGTGTGTAGTGTGTTGTGTGTGCTGTGTGTTGTGTGCTGTGTGCTGTGTGCTGTGTGTTGTGTGCTGTGTGTAGTGTGTTGTGTGTAGTGTGTAGTGTGCTGTGTGCTGTGTGTTGTGTGTTGTGTGTTGTGTGCTGTGTGTTGTGTGTAGTGTGTTGTGTGTAGTGTGTAGTGTGTAGTGTGTTGTGTGCTGTGTGTTGTGTGTAGTGTGTTGTGTGTAGTGTGTAGTGTGTTGTGTGCTGTGTGTTGTGTGTAGTGTGTTGTGTGTAGTGTGTAGTGTGTAGTGTGTTGTGTGTAGTGTGTTGTGTGTAGTGTGTAGTGTGTAGTGTGTTGTGTGTTGTGTGCTGTGTGTTGTGTGCTGTGTGTAGTGTGTTGTGTGTAGTGTGTAGTGTGTAGTGTGTAGTGTGTTGTGTGTAGTGTGTTGTGTGTAGTGTGTAGTGTGTTGTGTGTAGTGTGTAGTGTGTAGTGTGTTGTGTGTTGTGTGTTGTGTGTTGTGTGTAGTGTGTAGTGTGTTGTGTGTTGTGTGTTGTGTGCTGTGTGCTGTGTGTTGTGTGTAGTGTGCTGTGTGCTGTGTGCTGTGTGTTGTGTGTTGTGTGTAGTGTGTTGTGTGTAGTGTGTTGTGTGTAGTGTGTAGTGTGTAGTGTGTTGTGTGTAGTGTGTTGTGTGTTGTGTGTTGTGTGTTGCGGTGTGTTGTGCGACATGGTGAGTACCATGGCTGTGACCCCCCCTGAACCCCCACTCTGAACCCTAGTGGGCCACTGACCCTCCCAACGCCTGCCCCCAGCCAAGCCTCAGACCGCCTACCACCCAGGGCGCTACCCAGCGCCGAGCCTGTGGCCAATATCTCGTCTTAGGCAACTAGGCCCTTACAGCAGGGCCTGGTCTCCAGTCGTCTTGGACCCGCTTGCCACTGGATCAAGATCTTGCTCAGCTAAGCCCGTGTGGTAGCCGGTGTGTAACGGCCACCCCACATTAAAAAACTCACACACAGGCATCTTCTAACATGAAGTTCGGGACCTGGAACGTCAGGACCCTCATGGGCAACTCCAACAGCGACAGGCCGGAACACGGCAAACCTGTCCCACCCACCCTTACCCTCAATGACTATCTGTCCCACCTGTGACAGGGACTGTGATTCTCATATTGGACTGTTCAGCCATCTAAGGACTCATGTTAAGAGTGGAAGCAAGTATTCCTCGATTCCAAGGGACTGCCTATGATGATGATGTTGTGCGTGGTGCATTGTTGTATGTTGCATGTTGTGTGATGTGTGTTGTATGTTGTTGTGTGCTGTGTGTTGTATGTTGTGCACTATGTAGTGTATGCTGTGTGTTGTGTGGTATGTTGTATGATGTGTGTTGTGTGTCATACATTGTGTGTTGTATGTTGTATGTTGTGTGTTGTATGTTGTGTGTTGTACGCTGTGTGCTGTACGCTGTGTGCTGTACGCTGTGTGCTGTATGTTGTGTGTTGTGTGTTGTACATTGTGTGTTGTATGCTGTGTGTTGTACATTGTGTGTTGTATGTTATGTGTTGTATGTTGTGTAATATGTTGTGTGTTGTACA
This sequence comes from Pristiophorus japonicus, assembly GCF_044704955.1. NCBI lineage: Eukaryota > Metazoa > Chordata > Chondrichthyes > Pristiophoridae > Pristiophorus > Pristiophorus japonicus. Next base: position 52,427,487 of record NC_091994.1, on the reverse strand, counting down.
TTGTGTGTTGTATGGATGTGTGTTGTATGTTGTGTGTTGTATGTTGTGTGATGTATGGTGTGTGTTGAATGGTGTGTGTTGTATGTTATATGTTGTGTGCAGTTCTTGTTGGGCAGCTCTTGAATTAGTTGATGGCAGTGAATGTTCTTGGAGTTGCCAGCGTTCCACGGGCATTATTTCATCAGACCTCGCTGGAAACCCCTTTACAAACACAAGCCAGGTTCCTGCCGCGCTTGCTGGCAATGGATGGGAGTGGCGTGGGAGCAGCTGTGAGGAGATTGGAGCTGGTATTCTGAGATCTGCTGACGGATTATACCAGGGCTTTGCCTTTACTGTTTCTGAATCCGCACCTGTTTCTGGCTGGGGCAGAGATCACCTGCACAAAAGGTAGGTACTGTACGACGTTAGTCAGGGCACCAGTGGTCTTCTGGACTAGTTTCAATCACCTGGGGGGTTCTGAGGAATTTCCCAGATTTTTCCCTTCATTGGCCTGGGTTTTTATCTGTTGCGCCTCTCCCAGGAGAGCACATGGCTCTGGGTAGGATAGGGAGTGTCTATATTGTGATACACAAGGTACTGTCTGGGTCAGGCTGGATGGAGCAGGGGGTCTTTAGCTGTTTGTCATTGTTCGTTTATAACATTCACATGATGATTCTGTCCTCTGTTCAACCATTTGAAATAAGCGGGCTAACGTCTGTGTAGAAAAGAACACCACACGGATGTGTTAAATGTTCACCTACTACCCTGGACAGCAACTTGTCACGAAAACCTGTTCACTAGAATTAAATGGTTTGTCCTCTTTATTAACTGTGTTGAAACAAGTTGACAATAAATGCTAACTTTATTCAAAAAAGGTTACTGTGGTTAACTAAAGGCATCCTGGACACCAGCGAGCACTTTAGGGTAAAGGCCGTGGACAAACAGTCTGTATGTGTAGACTAGCCACGGTAAAGGACATACCTTGTAGTTCTCCAGAGTAGATGTGTGAGAGGTCACCATATTCCAGGCCACTTTTGGTTTTAATTCTAAAATCTTCTGTGAACATACTTGAATCTCTTTTCAGTCGAAGTCGAAATTGCCTGGAACAGAAATGTAAATGAGTTTCCCAGTGCGACACAGTGGCTCACTTCGTTCACTCCTCGTCACAAACGTGCTCAATTGTTGGTTCCACAGATGACGCAGACTCCACTGAACCTCAGCCGATTTGCCTGCGGTGTTTAACCAGAGCACAGGAACAGGCTTACCCAATCCACCTGACCGGCCAAACCCACACAGTAACTTTACAGACACACCACCATTCTACAATCCAGTGACTGAGGCTCTTCGAAATATATCGAAGTTACGGCATGGAAATAGTCCGTTGGGCCAACCAGTCTGTGTCGGTGTTTAGCCTCCACACCAGTAAACAGTTCCAATCATACGTAGCTGCGCTCTCCTCGGGTCCCTTCCAATCCTTTCTCTTTTATCCATCTGTCCAATCCAAGCTTGACTATTGGTCTGGTTCCTGCTTCAACCTCTTACCCTGGAGGTGAATTACCGGTAATCTCTCTTGCCCCTCCAAGTCTGAAAGAAAGAAAGACTTGCATTTATATGACCACCGGACATCCCGAAGTACTTTTGGAGTGTAGTCACTGTTGTAATGTAGGAAATTTGGCAGCCAATTTGTGCACAGCAAGCTCCCACAAACAGCAATGTGATAATGACCAGATAATCTGTTTTTTGTTTATGTTGATTGAGGGATAAATATTGGCCCCAAGACACCGGGGATAATTCCCCTGCTCTTCTTCGAAATAGCGCCATGGGATCTTTTACATTCACCTGAGAGGGCAGACGGGGCCTCAGTTTAACGTCTCATCTGAAAGACGGCACCTCCGACTGTGCAGCACTCCCTCAGCACTGCACTGGAGTGTCAGCCTAGATTTATGTGCTCAAGTTCCTGGAGTGGGACTTGAACCCGCAACCTTCTGACTCAGAGGTGAGGGTGCTGCCCACTGAGCCACGACTGACCCTGGAGATGTTCCTCAAGGATCAGGAGAAGTGCTTCCCGCTCCAAGGTCTCAGCCATGGCTGGATGGTAGCGCTCTCACCTCTGAGTCAGAAGGTCTTGGGTTCAAACCTACACCAGGGACTACTGTCGGAGGGGCCATCTTTCAGATGAGACGTTATACCGAGGCCCCGTCTGCCCTCTCAGGTGGATGTAAAAGATCCCATGGCGCTATTTCGAAGAAGAGCAGGGGAGTTATCCCTGGTGTCCTGGCCCTCAATCAACATCACTAAAAAAGATTATCTAATCATCGTCACATTGCTATTTGTGGGAGCTTGCTGTGCACAAATTGGCTGCCACCTTTCCAACATTACAACAAACACGACACTTCAAAAGTACTTCATTAGCTGTAAAATGCCATGGGAGCATCCTGCGGTTGTGAAAGGCGCTATAAAAATACAAGTCTTTCTTTCTTTATGCCTGTGAAAGAGCAGGGATGGAGTATGTGCATTGAGACACCGTAATTGCCAGGGGCACCGTGACAGCAGAAGTGACTTTGTAGCTGGCACGGAAATTATTCCCCACAAGGTGTTCCTTACCAACTGCTCCTGTGGGCGCCAGGCGGCTGGGCACGGGTTTTCCTGGGCTAAACCTGTGGGCACGGAGTCTCCTGGGTTAAACCTGTGGGCTAAACCAGTGGGCATGGGCTCTCCTGGGCTAAACCTGTGGGCATGGGCTCTCCTGGGCTAAACCTGTGGGCTAAACCTGTGGGCATGGGCTCTCCTGGGCTAAACCTGTGGGCTAAACCTGTGGGCACAGGCTCTCCTGGGCTAAACCTGTGGGCTAAACCTGTGGGCATGGGCTCTCCTGGGCTAAACCTGTGGGCTAAACCTGTGGGCATGGGCTCTCCTGGGCTAAACCTGTGGGCATGGGCTCTCCTGGGCTAAACCTGTGGGCTAAACTTGTGGGCACAGGCTCTCCTGGGCTAAACCTGTGGGCTAAACCTGTGGGCATGGGCTCTCCTGGGCTAAACCTGTGGGCACGAGCTCTCCTGGGCTAAACCTGTGGGCACGGGCTCTCCTGGGCTAAACCTGTGGGCACAGGCTCTCCTGGGCTAAACCTGTGGGCACGAGCTCTCCTGGGCTAAACCTGTGGGCACAGGCTCTCCTGGGCTAAACCTGTGGGCACGAGCTCTCCTGGGCTAAACCTGTGGGCACGGGCTGTGGATACAGGCTCTCCTGGGCTAAACCTGTGGGCACAGGCTCTCCTGGGCTAAAACTGTGGGCACGAGCTCTCCTGGGCTAAACCTTGGTGAAGCGGGACATCCATTGCCAGCTCACTCTCCTTCCCTTCTTCATTTCCTCTCTCCTCAGAGCACAGACATGGTGGGCTGGGGGGTGGAGACTGGGGGGGGGGGGGGGGGAGGCAGGGGAGTGGGGGGGGAGGCTCCCTGATGGAAATTCCATTTTGCCCCTTTCGTTAAAACCGAAGATCCAAAGGAATCTCCATGGGACCAGAAACCATTGACCTGCGGCAGTGAGGAAAGCCCACAGAACCTCGAGTGTTCAGTTGCAAAACGCAACAAGGCAACAGATCCTAGTGAGGTGGTCTCTAACAATACATCCATCTGAATAATGTCTCCCAGCAACCAGCAGTGCGTCTTCTATAATGGTTGTGGTTTTTCTAGGGCGATGAAGACGGAAATCCAACTATGTTTTTCAGGGAACAGGGGTAGGCCATTGAGCCCTCGAGCCTGTTGTGCCATTTAGTGGGATCATGTCTGATCTGTATCGTGACTCCATCCACCTGCCTTGGCTCCATACCCTTTTATGCCCTTAGCGAGCAAAAAACTATCGGTCTCAGATTTAAAATGATGAATTGAGCTAGCATCTACTGCTTTATGTGGCAGAGTTCCACACTTCTACCACCCTTTGTGTGAAACATTTTTTCCTAACTTCTCTCCTGAGGGTCTGGCTCTGATTTTAAGGAGATATCCCCTTGTCCTAGACTCCTCCACCGGCGCGAAAGGTTCTTCTCTCTCTACCCCATCAATTCCTTTCAAAATCCTAAAACTTTCAATCAAATCACCCCTTAACCCTCTATATCCTAGGTAATACAAGCCTAGCTTATGTAATCTCTCCCATAATCTAACCCTTGGGGGCCAGGTTATATTCTGGTGAGTCCTTCCAAGGCCAATATATCCATTCTGAGGTGTCATCATCATCATAGGCAGTCCCTCGGAATCGAGGAAGACTTGCTTCCACTCTTAGCATGAGTTCTTTGGTGGCTGAACAGTCCAATACAAGGACCACAGTCCCTGTCACAGGTGGGACAGTGTCCAGAACTGTACACAGTGCTCCAGGTGTGGTCTAACCAGGGCTTTCTATGGTGTAGCAAACCTTCCTCTCTTTATAATCTAGCCCTCCATTAGCAAAGCTAACTTTCCATGTGCATTTTTGATTATTTTTTGTACCTGACCAGTACATTTAATGATCTGTGTACACGGAGCCCTCAATCTCGTTAGACCTCCAGTGTTCCCAGCTTTTCAACATTTAAATAATACTCAGATCTATCCTTTTTTGGTCCAAAATGAATGATCTCACATGTACCGGCTTTGAAATCAATCTGCCACAATTTTGCCCACTCACTTAATCTATCAATGTCTATTAATGTCTCTTTGTAATGTTATGCTTCTGTCCACACTGCTTATTATACCACCAATCTTTGTGTTATCGGCAAACTTTGGATATATGGCTCTCTATTGCGTTATCTAAGTCGTTCATTTTAAGTAACATTCTCTTATCGAATGCCTTCTGGAAATCCATATAAACTTCATCCATAAACATTCCCCTTTCTACTACTTTAGTTACTCCCTTAAAAAAATTAAACAATTTCATTAGATATGACCGACCCTTTAAAATCCACGCTGGCTCTCTCTAAACAGCTCAAACATCTCTAAGTGCTCAATCACTTTGTCCTTAATTATAGTTTCTAATAACTTCCCCACAACAGATGTTAGACTAACCGGTCTATAATTTATTGGTTTCTCTCTCAGCTTTCTGAAATAATGGAGTTACATTTGCAATTTTCCAATCTAAAGGGACACATCCTGAATCGAGAAAGCATTGTAAGATTATGGTTAAACCATCTGCAATTTCCTCACCTACTTGCCTTAAAACCCTGGGAGGGGGAGGAACCATCTGGTCCTGGGGATTTGTCAGTCCCCAATGCCATTATTTTTTCCAATACTGTTTTCTTGCTTTCATTATGTATAGTGAGTTCCAGTCCTTGATTCATTATTAGTTTCCCTGGAACGTCAGGTATATTATCCCCTTTCTCTACTGTGAATACTGACACAAAGTAATTATTCAACAAGTATGCCATTTCCTTATTTTAATTTGCAATATAGGTTGAGCCTCCCTTATCGACACCCTCGGGACCTGCCCTGTGGCGAATGAGGGATATTGCCAGATGGAGGAGGTCATCGGCCCGAGGTGGGTGGGGGTGGGGGGGTGAAGGGAGGTGGCCCAAGCAGGTCCCGAGAAGTGAATGCACATGCACCACCCGGTGGCTGGGAATGGTGCCGGACGAGGGATGGTGCAGATAGGGGAATCCCGGATAAGGGAGGTTCAATCTGTATTTCCCGCATCTGTTTTTAAAGGGTCCACACTACCCTGCTTCTTTTAACATAATACCGGGCCTCGCCCCTCCCTATCTCTGTAATCTCCTCCAGCCTCATAACCCCTTGAGATAGCTGCGCTCCTCTAATTCTAAGCATCCCTGATTATAATCGCTCAACCATTGCTGGCCGTGCCTTCAGCTGCCTGAGTCCTAAGCTCTGGAATTCCCTCCCTGAACCTCTCCGTATCTCTCTCTCCTCCTTTAAGACGCTCCTTAAGACCTACCTCTTTGACCAAGCTTCTGGTCATCTATCCTAATATCTCCTTTTGTGGCTCGGTGCCGAGTTTTGTTTAATAATCGTTCCTGTGAAGCGCCTTGGGACTTTTTACTGCATTAAAGGTGCTACATAGGTGCAAGTTGTTGTTGTAAGACCTTTCTTGTGTTAATCTTGCTATTTATTTATAGCCCTTGGAATCGGGGTCAGGCAGGATTACGCTGGGCATCGCAGGTCACCTGATCTGGACAGAGCAGAATGGGCCGGGGTGTTTTAGAGAGGTGGGAAATTTACGCCAGGCCGCTCAGCCCTATTCCCCTTCACCGTCCACCCCCCAATCCTCATAAAACAGGTGATAAATCGGAGGTAAGTACGTGCAGAGGTGGAAGAAGGAGAAGGGGAGGAGGGATACGGGAACAGGGTGCGTAAACGTGATTGGGACTGAACGCCAACACAGACTGGTTGGGCCGAGCTGTAACCTTGATGTATTTCCATGTGTTTAAGTGGTCCTGTCTGAGATGGATGCTTGAGATGAAAGCAGCCTGCGGTTTTAGAAGCAGTGATGCTGCAGTGCGCTCTCCCAGGCAAGCACCAAAGTCCATCACCACTGCAGCACGGCAACAAGCTCCAAACACATTCATTCCCGATCCAACCATCCATTCCCACCACACTCACTCGCTCCTGAGCTCGGTCCTGCCCACTCCAGAGCGCTTTTCCCACACTTTATTAGCCCCTTTCGAATCAATGGTGATTCGAAAAACCAGCCATTGTTGATAAATGTAGGTTTTTGCTCACTGAATTGGATAGATCAATTCTCCCGTTAACCAAACACAGCCATAAAATGGATCTCCACTGTCACTGGAGTCTTCATTAATAATCATTCTGGGGATATGGGCATCACTGGCAAGACTGGCATTTATTGCCCACTCCTAGATCGAAGCCTTCTTAAATCACTGGTAGCAGTATGAAACTACTGAGTGGCTCGGTGGGCCGCTTCACAGGGCAGTTAAGAATCAACTCCATTGCTGTGGGTCTGGAGTCACATATAGGCTGGACCGGGTAGGGGCGGCAGGTTTCCTACCCGAAGGGCACTGGTGAACCAGCTGGGTTTTTATAACTATCTGGCAGCTTCATGGTCACTTTTAAAACTGAAATCCAAGTCACACACACTGTGGTGGGATTTGAACTCATGTTGTCTGGATCACTAGTCCCATAACGTAAACAACAGCAACAGCTTGCATTTATATAGCGCCTTTAACCTAGTGGAAGGTTCCAAGACGCTTCACATTCGCATTAGGTGACAAATTTTGACACCGAGCCGCATTAGGAGATATTAGGGCAGGTGACCAAAAGCTTGGGTTTTAAGGAGCGTCTTAAAGGAGGATAGAGAGATAGCAAGGCGGAGAGGTTTAGGGAGGGAATTCCAGAGCTTGGGGCCTCGGCAATAGAAGGCACGGCCGCCAATGGTTGAGCGATTACAATCAGGGATGCTCAAGAGGTCAGAATTAGAGCAGTGCAGATATCTCGGGGGTTTGTGGGGCTGGAGGAGATTACAGAGATAGGGAGGGACAAGGCCGTGGAGGGATGAGATTTTAAAATTCAGGCGTTGCTTAACCGGGAGCCAATGGAGGTCAGCGAGCTCAGGGGACGAATATGACACCACGCTTGTGAACAGTGTGGTTGAACCTCGACAGATGCTAGGGAGAGGGATGGAGTCAGCAGTTAGGGAACAAAGACAATGGCTTCGGTCTTTCCAGTATTTAGTTGGAGGAAATTTCTGCTCGTCCAGTATTGGATGTTGGACAAGCAGTCTGACAATTTAGAGACTGTGGAGGGGTCGGGAGAAGTGGTGGTGAGGTAGAGCTGGGTGTCATCAGCGTACATGTGGAAACTGAGGCTGTGTTTTCGGACAATGTCACCAAGGGGCAGCATATAGATGAGAAATAGGAGGGGGCCAAGGATAGATCCTTGGGGGACACCAGAGGTAACGATGCGGGTCGGGAAGAGAAGCCGTTGCAGGTGATTCTCTAGCTCATCATCACAGGCAGTCCCTCGGAATCGAGGAAGACTTGCTTCCACTCTTAAAATGAGTCCTTAGGTGGCTGAACAGTCCAATACGAGAGCCACAGTCCCTGTCACAGGTGGGACAGATAGTCGTTGAGGGAAGGGGAGGGTGGGACAGGTTTGCCACACGCTCTTTCCGCTGCCTGCGCTTGATTTCTGCATGCTCTCGGCGATGAGACTCGAGGTGCTCAGCGTCCTCCCGGATGCACTTCCTCCATTTAGGGTGGTCTTTGGCCAGGGATTCCCAGGTGTCAGTGGGAATGTTGCACTTTATCAGGGAGGCTTTGATTGTGTCTTTGTAATGTTTCCTCTGCCCACCTTTGGCTCGTTTGTCGTTTGCTTCAATTTAGATAGATAAGAATGGAACCAGGCGAGTGCAGTCCCACCCAGCTGGATGACGGAGAAGGAGCGCTGGAGGAGGATGGAGTGGTCGACCTACACTACTGTACCCAGGGCTCAGCGTATGTTTCTTGCTTAGTTTAGAGTTCTAAGGGAAACAGCTTTAGGCTTCACATTCGACCCAAAGATGATGAGTGTCAGCGCACTGTAAACAAACGGAGAATTCCAAGAAACAAAAGCGAGGTCCCAGTAGGAGGTTCTGGTGCAGACATAGAAGTTAGCTGATCCATCAATCTGACTGAGGCCAGCCTTGGGTTGTCAGCACTGTGTGCAAAGCTTGGCATTCAGTTCTATCTTGCTGCGCTGTGCTCGCAGTAACCTTCATGGGCGTTAGAAAGGCAGGAGGGAGATGGAGGATGGGGAACTGGGGGCAGAAACCCAGCTCGGGCAGAATAGCCATTGATAACTGGCAGACTTTAATGGGCAATAAAATGGGGCAGGGAGTAACACGGCGGGCGAGTTTGTGGGACTTCCCGGGAGCAGTTACTCACCCGCTATATCTGGAGATGAGCCAGTGAAGGAGAACAGAGAAAAACAAAAGATGGGACTGTTTCCCAGGGGGAGGCCAGACACCCACCGAGGGAGCGTCTGTACAGGGAATTCAAACAATGCTCTTATTAATAAACTAGTTGATCTCCCATTTGGGGACATGGTGGGGTGGAAGGGGATCGGTGTTGACATTGGGTTGACGGCCTGTTCTGGCAGATAAGAGGCCCCCCCACACCGCCATTTTGAGGCCCCGGCCCCATTTACATCTGGCAGGCAGGCGGCAGGAAACCATACAGGAATCCTGGTGCAGCTCGCTGTCGGTAGATCTCCACCTCGGTGGGGTTGGGAGGGGGAGGGATCGTGGGGGGGGGGGGGGGGGGTGATCACGGAGGGGGGGATAAATTTTAAACTGATCTTTGTGAGCAGGAATTCCACTCCGGCCCCCACAAGGAAAGTCTGGGCCTCAGCTGTCCTGGGCCGACCCCCCAGTTCCCCCCTCAGACCAGAGAGACCCTGACAGACCCCTCCCCCAATCTACCTGAGTGACTCCAGGGGGCCCGATCTTCGCCCGCCCGCCAGCTGCCCCGAGGGATGTAAATCAGGGCCCCGCAGAGAATAGCAGCCGGGGCCCCCAGGGAGTGTCCCTGCTCTCCTCACACCCTGCTGGCCTGCAATTGCCCCATTGGGTTGGGTGGAACACAGGACTTCCTCTGCAGTATGTCCTCGGGGGAGACGTTAAACCAAGGCCCCGTCCGCCCTCTTGGGTAACTGTAAAAGATCGCACAGCACTATTCGAAGAGGAGCAGGGGAGTTCTCCCTTGTGTTCTGGGGCCAATATTTATCCCTCAACCATCAAAAGTAAAAAGAGATTATCTTTTTGCATTGCTGCTTGTGGGATTTTGCTGTGCACAGATTGGCGGCTGTGTTTCCTGCATTGACTACACTGCAAAGGTACCGAATTAGCTGTAAAGTGCTTTGTGACGTGCTGAGGTTGTAAAAGGCACTATATAAATGCAAGTCTATCTTTCTTCACAAAACGCTGAGGTACGACAGGAAGGAGTAAATTTAGCATGACAAGCTTCCAGAGCCAGGGTCACATCGGAATTTCTAGAGCATGGCGGCAGATGTAGGATCATAGAATCATAGAATGATACCGCACAGGAAGAGGCCATTCGGCCCATCGTGTGTGTGCTCTCTTCCTGCCATCTGTCTCAGGCTGAACCACACTGTTGGCAACCCTGGTGTCCTATTTGACCCTGAACTGAGCTTCCGGCCAGATATCCGCAGCATCACTAAGACCGCCTAATTCCACCTCCATCACATCGCCCAACTCCGCCCCCGCCTCAGCTCATCCGCTGCTGAAACCCTCATCCATGCCTTTGTTACCTCTAGACTTGACTATTCCAACACACTTCTGGTCGGCCTCCCACATTCTACCCTACATAAACTAGAGGTGATCCAAAACTCGGCTGCCCTGTGTCCTAACTCACACCAAGTCCTGCTCACCCATCACCCCTGTGCTCTCTGACCTACATTGGCTCCCGGTAAAGCAATGCCTCGATTTCAAAATTCTCATCCTTGTGTTCAAATCCCTCCATGGCCTACTTGCCCCTCCTTATCTCTGTAACCTCCTCCAGCCTTCCAACCCTCCACGATCTCTGCACTCCTCCATTTCTGGCCTCTTAAGCATCCCTGATTATAATCGCTCCACCATCGGTGGCCGTGCCTTCTGCTGCCTGGGCTCCAAGCTCTGGAACCCCTTCCTTAAACCTCTCCGCCTCTCTACCTCTCTTTTGTCCTTTAAGAAGCTCGTAAAAACCCACCTCTTTGACCAAGCCCTGTCCTAACACCTCATTATGTGGCTTGTTTTGTTTGATAACGCTCCTGTGAAGCGCCTTGCGACATTTTACGACGTTAAAGGCGCTATATAACTATAAGTTGTTGTTGTTTCCTAGAGCTATGCAATAATTCCCATTCCCCTGCTCTTTCCCCATAGCCCTGTCAAAAAACATTTTTCACATATTTATCCGATTCTCTTTTGAAAGTTACTATTGAATCTGCTCCCACTGCCCTTTAGCGGCACGTTCTGGATCACAGCAACTCGCTGTGTTTAAGCAAAAGGAAAAATGTTTCCTCCTGTCGCCTCTGGTTCTTTTGCCAATCGCCTTAAATCTGTGTCCTCTGGTTACTGACTCTTCTGCCACTTGAACCAGTTTCTCCTTATTTAATCTATCAAAACCATTCATGATTTTGAACACCTCTATCAAATCTCTCTTCACCGTCTCTGCTGTAAGGAGAACAATCCCAACTTCTCCAGTCTCACCACAGAACTGAAGTCCTCATCCCTGGAACCATTCCAGTAAATCTCTTCTGCATCCTCTCTATGGCCTTGACATCCTTCCTAAAGTGTGGTGTCCAGAATTGTTACATCTTCAGTAACTCACAAACACACACAGCCTTAAGATGGCAGAACACTCCGGAACTCTAGTCAGGTGACCTGTTCCCTCTTTATCTGTACAGGAGTCCATAGGTGGAGCTATATATATTAAACTTCTCCCTTCTTAATGAAGAAGTAATTATAACAAAATAATCATCAAGAATTAGACACAGTACTCCAGCTGGGGCCGAACCAGCCATTTATGAAAGTTTACCATAACTTCCTTGTTTGTGTGCTCTATGGGGAAGAAATTGGGGGCATTCGCGCCTCCCATTAGCACCCAGGGGTGCTACGGCTTTGCTCCCCGATCTTCATCGCCCGGAGATGGTGACGTAATCACCACGCGCATCACCTCGTTAGCGGCCAGGCCCCCAAATTGGCTTTCGCCCCCCCCTCCCCCCCCCGCAGCACCGCCAGGTAGAAACACCGGCAGCCGCGGGAGGCGTGGCTCAAACAGCCGGTCATTAGCTCCGCTGGGCGGGCCACATAGTTCGCATGCCAGACACGAGACTCCCAAAGCAAGCGCTCTACTCGGAACTCCTTCACGGCAAACAAGCCAAAGGTGGGCAGAGGAAACATTACAAGGACACCCTCAATGCCTCCCTGATAAAATGCAACATCCCCACTGACACCTGGGAGTCCCTGGCCATAGACCACCCTAAGTGGAGGAAGTTCATCCGGGAGGGCGCTGAGCACCTCGAGTCTCATCGACGAGAGCATGCAGAAATCAAGCGCAGGCAGCGGAAAGAGCGTGCGGCAAACCAGTCCCACCCACCCCTTCCCTCAACCACTGTCTGTCCCACCTGTGACAGGGACTGTGGCTCTCGTATTGGACTGTTCAGCCACCTAAGGACTCATTTTTCGAGTGGAAGCAAGTCTTCCTCGATTCCGAGGGACTGCCTATGATGATGAAAGGCCAGGTGGCTGAGCAAAAAATAAAACACTCACCTTGTTGCCGCTCCCGACGCGGTTTCTGCGCGGGGTCGTGGCCGCGATCGTTCAGCCGGCACGCTGCTGGAGTTGCCATGGTGATCGCGTGTCACCCCCGCTCCCCGGGTGGTCCAGGTCAGTCCCTTGTCCCCTGCGGAGTCAGCAGCATGGGCCCTTCCCGTTGGGTGAGGAGGACCCCCTTGGACACGGCAGCACTGCACAGCCCCGTGTGCAAGGCAGCTGGGCCCTCCGCCCTGTTACCGCCCCAGGATAAAGTGGAGCCCTTGATTTAGTGCTCCACGTCATCCCGGGGGCAGTAACCCGAATTTCTGGAGAGGGGCGAGACTTCAACACCTGGGACTAAGTCTCACGCCTCTCAACTGTCGCCGCCCCCAAACGGGGCATTACTGAATTTCTTCCCCTACACCTCTATTTATAAAGCCAAGGATAAGAACATAAGAAATAGGAGCAGGAGTAGGTCATACGGCCCCTCGAGCCTGCTCCGCCATTTAATACGATCATGGCTGATCTGATCATGGACTCAGCTCCACTTCCCTGCCCGCTCCCCATAACCCCTTTATTCCCTTATCGGTTAAGGATCCCATATACTTTTCTAACAACTTTCTCAACCTGTCCTGCCACCTTCAAAGATTTGTGTGTACACACGCCCAGGTCTCTCTGTTCCTGCACCCCATTTAAAATTGTACCCTTTAGTTCATATTGCCCCTCCTAATTCATTCCACCAAAATGTATCACTCGCACACTGCATTAAATTGCATCTGCCCTGTGTCTGTCCATTTTACCAGTCTGTCTATGTCCTCCTGCAGTCCCCTCCATCTTTACTACATTTCTGAGTTTTGTACCATCTGCCAACTTTGAAATTGTGCCCTGTGTACCAAGTCCAGGTCAATATGTATCAAAAACAGCAGTGGTCCTAACTAATACTGACCCTGTGGAACGCCCCTGTACACTTCTCTCCAGTCTGAAAAACACCCGTTCATCACTACTCACTCAGCTAACCTCGTATCCTCGCAGCCACTGTCCCTTTCAATTTTGCTAACAGGCCTATTAAGTCGTACTATTTCAACGCCCTTTTGAAAGTCCATATACACAACATCGACCCTCTCCATTGGAGCCTGTCAGACCAGGCCTGTCTTTGCTGCCTCTGGTCTGTCAGCCGTGGCTCAGTGGGCAGCACCCTCACCAGTTCTGGGCACCTTTTCTCCATATCCCTTGATACCCTTACCTAATAAAAATCAGCCGGTCTCAGTCTTGCAAAAATCCAACTGACCCCCAGCATGCACAGCCTTTTGGGGGAGAGCGTTCCAGATTTACATTAATCTTTGTGTGAAAAAGTGTTTCCTGATTTCACTCCTAAATGGCCAAAGCTCTCATGTTGAGGTTATGTCCCTTTGTTCTGGATTTCCCCAACAGAGGAAATAGATTCTCCCTAACCCCACAAAACCCCTTTGTCATTCAGATCACCTCTTTGTCTCCTATAAGGGAATACAAGCCCACTCTGTACAACCCGGCCTCATAATTTAACCCTTTTAGCCCCGCTACCATTCAGGTGAATCTGCGCTGCTAGTATATACCAAGACCAGTATATCCACCCTGGGGTGCGGGGCCCATAACCGAACACATTGCCCCATACATAGGGCTAAACATTCCTATCATTTTCAGCAGGTTCTCGGTGATTTTCTCGGCGGTACAGCTCTTTTTCCGCCCGGCGACAGTTTCCCCCTTATTTTTTTAGTGGTAGCGCCCAAATATGAACCCTCCCGCGGGACCAAACCGCCGAAGTGCACCGCTGAAAAAAATCACCAGGGCGTAAGTTTGGCCTCAGCAGACGTCCGTCCAGATCGCCAAGGGAACCACACTGTGAAAGCTGCTCAAACAGAGTGGTAAAGGGGGACTCTGCAAAGAAAGGTCAATTAAAGGTTCTGTATTTATTTTTTTTAATTTTAAAATGGCAAATAGGTGTAAATCGGTGAGGCGGGAGCCCGGGGAGCAGCATCGGAGAGGCCAGCCAGTGTAGCTACAGGGCAGAAGGTAAACAAAGAAGTAGAAAGAAATCGAAAGGTGACGTCACAGCCAAGAGAGTAAGTGATTGGCTGGTGATTGGTGAGTAGTTTTTCTTTTCTTTTCCTTATCAGTAGGTAACCTTTAGCATTGTTGTTGCCAAATTAAGTTAATCTAGGGGTGAAGTCATGGCAGGAGAGCTCGGACACGTGTTATGTTCCTCCTGTGCTATGTGGGAAATCAGGGACGCTTCCATGTCCTGACAGACCGCATTGCGGCACTGGAGCTGCAGGTGGATTCACTCTGGAGCATCCGCGCTGCTGAGGATATCGTGAGTAGCACGTTTAGCGAGTTGGTCAGACCGCAGGTAAGGGTTACACAGACAGATAGGGAATGGATGACCAACAGGAAGAGCAGTGGAAGGAAGGTAGTGCAGAGGTCCCCTGCGATCATCTCCCTCCAAAAGAGATACACCCTTTTGGGTATTGTTGGGGAAGATGACTCATCAGGGGAAGGCAGCAGCAGCCAAGTTCATGGCCCTGTGGGTGGCTCTGCTGCACAGGAGGGCAGGAAAAAGAGTGGGAGAGCTATAGTGATAGGGGATTCTATTGTAAGGGGAATAGATAGATAGATAGATAGATAGATAGATAGATAGATAGATAGATAGATAGATAGATAGATAGATAGATAGATAGATAGACAGACAGACAGACAGACAGACAGACAGACAGACAGACAGACATTTCTGAAGCCACAATCGAGACTCCAGGATGGTATGTTGCCTCCCTGGTGCAAGGGTCAAGGATGTCTCAGAGCAATTGCAGGACATTTTGGAGCTGGAGGGTGAACAGCCAGTTGTCGTGGTGCAGATAGGTACCAACGATAAAGGTAAAAAACAGGATGAAGTCCTACAAGATGAATTTAGGGAACTTGGAGTTAAATTAAAATGTAGGACCTCAAAGGTAGTAATCTCAGGATTGCTACCAGTGCCACGTGCTAGTCAGAGTAGGAATCGCAGGATAGCTCAGATGAATACGTGGCTTGAGGAGTGGTGCAGAAGGGAGGGATTCAAATTCCTGGGACATTGGAACCAGTTCTGGGGGAAGTGGGACCAGTACAAACTGGACAGTCTGCACCTGGGCAGGACCGGAACCAATGTCCTAGGGGAAGTGTTTGCTAGTGCTGTTGGGGAGGAGTTAAATAATATGGCAGGGGGATGGGAACCTATGCAGGGAGGCAGAGGGAAGTAGAATGGGGGCAGAAGCAATAGATAGAACGAAGAAAAGTAAAAGTGGAGGGCAGAGAAACCCAGGGCAAAAATCAAAAAGGGCAACATGATAGCAAAATTCCAAAAGGCAAAGTGTGTTAAAAAGACAAGCCTGAAGACTCTGTGCCTCAATGCGAGGAGTATTCGTAATAAGGTGGAAGAATTAACTGCACAGGCAGCAATTAATGAATATGATATTATTGGGATTACAGAGACATGGCTCCAGGGTGACCAAGGCTGGGAACTCAACATCCAGGGGTATTCAACATTCAGGAAGGATAAACAGAAAGGAAAAGGAGGTGGGGGTAGCGTTGCTGGTTAAAGAGGAAATTAACGCAATAGTAAGGAAGGACATTAGCTTGGATGATGCGGAATCGGTATGGGTGGAGCTGCAGAATACCAAGGGGCAGAAAACGCTTGTGGGAGTTGTGTACAGACCACCAAACAGTAGTAGTGAGGTTGGGGACAGCATCAAACAAGAAATTAGGGACGCGTGCAATAAAGGTACAGCAGTTATCATGGGTGACTTTAATCTACATATTGATTGGGCTAACCAAACTGCTAGCAATGCGCTGGAGGAGGATTTCTTGGAATGTATTAGGGATGGTTTTCTAGACCAATATGACGAGGAACCAACTAGAGGGCTGGCCATCCTAGACTGGGTGATGTGTAATGAGAAAGGACTAATTAGCAATCTTGTTGTGTGAGGCCCCTTGGGGAAGAGTGACCATAATATGGTAGAATTCTTTATTAAGATGGAGAGTGACACAGTTAATTCAGAGACTAGGGTTCTGAACTTAAGGAAAGGTAACTTCGATGGTATGAGGCGTGAATTGGCTAGAATAGACTGGCAAATGATACTTAAAGGGTGGTCGGTGGATAGGCAATGGCAAACATTTAAAGATCACATGGATGAACTTCAACAATTGTACATCCCTGTCTGGAGTAAAAAATAAAACCGGGAAGGTGGCTCAACCGTGGCTTACAAGGGAAGTTAAGGATAGTGTTAAATCCAAGGAAGAGGCATATAAATTGGCCAGAAAAAGCAACAAACCTGAGGACTGGGAGAAATTTAGAATTCAGCAGAGGAGAACAAAGTGTTTAATTATGAGGGGAAAATAGAGTATGTGAGGAAGCATGCTGGGAACATAAAAACTGACTGCAAAAGCTTCTATAGATATGTGAAGAGAAAAAGATTAGTGAAGACATACGTAGGTCCCTTGCAATCAGATTAAGGTGAATTTATAATGGGGAACAAAGAAATGGCAGACCAGCTGAACAAATACTTTGGTTCTGTCTTCACGAAGGAAGACACAAATAACCTCCCGGAAATACTAGGGGACAGAGGGTCTAGTGAAAAGGAGGAACTGAAGGATATCCTTATTATGCGGGAAATTGAGCGGATTGAAGGCCGAAAAATCCCTGGGGCCTGATAGTCTGCATCCCAGAGTACTTAAGGAAGTGGCCATAGAAATAGTGGATGCATTGGTGATCATCTTCCAACAGTCTATCGACTTTGGATCAGTTCCTATGGACTGGAGGGTAGCTAATGTAACACCACTTTTTAAAAAAGGAGGGAGAGAGAAAATGGGGAAATATAGACCGGTTAGCCTGACATCAGTAGTGGGGAAAATGTTGGAATCAATTATTAAAGATGAAATAGCAGCGCATTTGGAAAGCAGTGACAGGATCGGTCCAAGCCAGCATGGATTTATGAAGGGGAAATCATGCTTGACAAAACTTCTGGAATTTTTGGAGGATGTAACTAGTAGAGTGGACAAGGGAGAACCAGTGGATGTGGTGTATTTGGACTTTCAAAAGGCTTTTGACAAGGTCCCACACAAGAGATTAGCATGCAAAATCAAGCACATGGTATTGGAGGTAATGTATTGACGTGGATAGAGAACTGGTTGGCAGACAGGAAGCAGAGAGTCGGGATAAATGGGTCCTTTTCAGATTGGCAGGCAGTGACTAGTGGGGTGCTGCAGGGCTCAGTGCTGGGACCCCAGCTCTTTACAATATACATTCATGATTTAGATGAAGGAATTGAGTGTAATATCTCCAAGTTTGCAGATGACACTAAACTGGGTGGCGGTATGAGCTGTGAGGTGGACGCTAAGAGGCTGCAGGGTGACTTGGACAGGTTAGGTGAGTGGGCAAACGCATGGCAGATGCAGTATAATGTGGATAAATGTGAGGTTATCCACTTTGGTGGCAAAAACACGAAGGCAGAATATTATCTGAATGGCGGCAGATTAGGAAAAGGGGAGGTGCAACGAGACCTGGATATCATGGTACATCAGTCATTGAAGGTTGGCATGCAGGTACAGCAGGCAGTAAAGAAGGCAAATGGTATGTTGAACTTCATAGCTAGGGGATTTGAGTATAGGAGCAGGGAGGTCTTACTGCAGTTGTACAGGGTCTTAGTGAGGCCTCACCTGGAATATTATGATCAGTTTTGGTCTCCTAATCTGAGGAAGGACGTTCTTGCTATTGAGGGAGTGCAGCGAAGGGTCACCAAACTGTTTCCCGGGATGGCAGGACTGACATATAAGGAGAGACTAGATCAACTGGGCCTTTATACACTGGAGTTTAGAAGGATGAGAGGGGATCTCATAGAAACATATAAGATTCTGACGGGACTGGACATGTTAGATGTGGGAAGAATGTTCCCGATGTTGGGGAAGTCCAGAACCAGGGGACACAGGATAAGGGGTAGGCCATTTAGGACTGAGATGAGGAGAAACTTCTTCACTCAGAGAGTTGTTAACCTGTGGAATTCCCTACTGCAGAGAGTTGTTGATGCCAGTTCATCGGATATATTCAAGAGGGAGTTAGATATGGTCCTTACGGCTAAAGGTATCAAGGGGTATGGAGAGAAAGCAGGAAAGGGGTACTGAAGGAATGATCAGCCATGATCTTATTGAATGGTAGTGCAGGCTCGAAGGGCCGAATGGCCTACTCCTGCACCTATTTTCTATGTTTCTATGTTTCTATGTTAAAAGTGCCTTGGGAACGCTTTGTACGTTTTTATTTTTTTTTAGTGACATTTTTTTTTAAATGTTTTCCTCCCTCCCTCGGCCCAACCGCAGCCTCGGGCTAAAGTTTTTTAAAAACTGCCCATTTTACTTAGTTTCACCCTTAACCGCCGAGAAAACCAAGAAGAATAAAGGTGCAAGCCGGGCGATTAGTTTTAATTAGTTTTAACATAAAAGTGTAAATTTTCACCAGAGTTACTCACCAAACATTCGCGGTTTTTCTGAGCGGGCAATCGGGCATTGAGGGCCTTTTTGAAAAGTCTAGCCCCATGTCTGAATGCCAGGTGATGACGTCACTCCTTGCTTAGGGAAAGGTGATGTCATGAAGGGACATCCCCCTCCTGTGGGACAGTAACGACATCAGGGAAAGTTTATTGATACGCTCCCTGTGGGAGGACAGGGTCTGAGGCTGGGACAGGTCCCTGGGCCAGGCCTGCTGGACGAGGAAAGTGAGAGTAGAACTGAACCTGGCTGGAAGAACAATGCACAAGAGATGAAACTTCTCGTTATCAGAAACAGAACTTTCGGCAGTGATGCTGGCATTGCTTACTGAAACCAGAACTGCATCACAGGCTGAAGCATTCCTGTCGCTACAGAGTGTTTTCTCAGTTGGAAGGAGACAGCTCGGTATGGGATGTCCCAACGGGCTCTACACAGCGAACTGCTCTCATTTTTCTCTCTGAGTATTTTATTCGGGGGAGAACATTAACTGACATCGCGAAAGATCATGATTAATGCGTTTGTTCCAGACCTCTGACCCGTTTTCTAACATCTTCCGAGCAAACAAAAATATTTTATTGCTCAAGCACCGTTCTTGGTTTGAACCCCATTGCAAAACAGCATCAGAGACCCTTCTTGTCTCCTTGAAACAGGCAGTTCTCCCCTCACAGTGACTCCGCACCAGTCACAGCAGCTCCTGAATAGTTCTGCCTTCCAGGAGAGGTCAGGAAAACAAAGACTATGGGGGCATGCTCCAGGGTAAGTGCAGCAGAGCCTGTCGTGGCCAGTGACCCTTGTCCCAAAGCCTGGGGTGGGCCATCAGCACCCGTGCTGACGTACAGCAAACCCCATGTGACCCTCGCTGCTCCGTGGGGGCCCCTCCCACTCTGAGAACCAAGGAGCAGTAGAAAAGCATTTTTGATCTTCAACTCCCATTGGAGCCTCTCTATGAGAGATCTCCTCCAATAACCGCACTCAAGTAAAGAACTGGTGCTATCACCAACGATGTCTCCGCAAGATCCTGCAAATCCCCTGGGAGGACAGACGCACCAACGTTAGCGTCCTCGACCAGGCCAACATCCCCAGCATCAAAGCACTGACCACACTCGATCAGCTCCGCTGGGCGGCCACATTGTCCGCATGCCAGACACGAGACTCCCAAAGCAAGCGCTCTACTCGGAACTCCTTCACGGCAAACAAGCCAAAGGTGGGCAGAGGAAGAGTTTCAAAGATACCCTCAAAGCCTCCCTGA
The DNA here is from genome assembly GCF_044704955.1 of Pristiophorus japonicus. NCBI lineage: Eukaryota > Metazoa > Chordata > Chondrichthyes > Pristiophoridae > Pristiophorus > Pristiophorus japonicus. Next base: position 52,407,491 of record NC_091994.1, on the reverse strand, counting down.
TAAAATGCAACATCCCCACCGACACCTGGGAGTCCCTGGCCAAAGACCGCCCAAAGTGGAGGAAGTGCATCCAGGAGGGCGCTGAGCACCTCGAGTCTCGTCACCGAGAGCATGCAGAAATCAAGCGCAGGCAGCGGAAGGAGCGTGTGGCAAACCAGTCCCACCCTCCCCTTCCCTCAACGACTATCTGTCCCACCTGTGACAGAGACTGTAATTCCCATATTGGAGTGTACAGTCACCTGAGAACTCACTTTTAGAGTGGAAGCAAGTCTTCCTCGATTCTGAGGGGCTGCCTCTGATGATAATGATGGTGATGGTGCTTTCACTAGGCCTCAAATGGGCACAGAGCAGCTCTCAAGTACTGGTGTAAGTTCCGCTGTAGCCTTTTGAGGGCATAGAGGGAGGAATTTCCTCAGTTAGGGAACAGACCCCTCAACCAGAATTTAAAGGGCCGGTCTAAATATGGAGCCGGGTTTGGTCTTGTCATGTATTCAACTGTCATTGTAATCCATGTCTTAACTGACCTAAGTTGTACACTGTGAGAACACTGGCCACTAGGTGGTGAACTTGTGGGAGACACTCCTAACCTGGACTTTCAGGTATAAAAGGGGAAGCTCCACCCACCTTCATCACTTCAGTGCTGGCTAATAAAGGTTACTGGTCACAGGGTGACCTTCTCTCTAGTATGGGCCTCGCATGTATTTGTACTGTATACAAAGGACATATTATTGGCGACGAGAAACTGGGATTTAAACCATGCGAGCATGGCCACTAGCAGCACAGACGAGAGGTACTGTGTTGGTGATAATTGGGCCGATTTTATTGAGAGACTACAGCAAAGTTTTGTCACTAAGGAATGGCTGGGACAGGATTCGGCCGACAAATGCAGGGCTCATCTCCTGACGGTTTGTGGATCCAGAAAGTACTGCCTGATGAAGGACCTTCTAGCGCCAGAGAAACCGGCGGACAAGACTTTTGAAGAGCTCAGTAAGTTGATCGGGGAACACTTTAAACCGGCGAGCAGCATGCACATGGCGAGACACCGGTTTTACACGCACCGGTGGCGAGAAGGGCAAAGCGTTCCAGGCTTCGTGGCAGACCTCCGGCAACTGGCGAGCCTATGTAAGTTCCCAGATGCATGCAGAGCGGAGATGCTGCGAGACTTTTTTATTGAGGGCATTGGGCACACTGGGGTTTTCAGATAACTGATTGAGACCAAAGACTTGACCCTGGAAATAGCAGCTTTGATGGCCCAGACATTTATCTCAGGGGAGGAAGAGACCAGAATGATGTTTGACAAAAATCTTGGTTTAAACGCAGCAAATGGACAGGGAGTCAACATTGTTGACGCGGCACACAGTTCCCCAGGCAGACAGGGACAATCGGACAGCCCCGAGCATGTAGTCGAACCCAAAGGGGGAATTCAACAGAGACAATGGCTAGCTGAACGCCAATTCATGCCATCGCAAGGGACAATGCGGCCAGTAATGGGGCCATCAAAACCTGTCAATGGTGCGTTTAAGGGCAGTTACAGAGACAGTCAGAGATAATCGACTGGTAATGGACCTTTTGTTTCCAACAACAGCACATGTTGGAGGTGTGGAGGCAAACACACAGCCAGAGCTTGCAGGTATCAGCAATATACCTGCAGAAATTACAATGTCAGCGGTCACTTGGCGCGTATGTGCAGGAAGCCTGCAGCCAGGTTGATGTACGAGGAGGACGGGCCCGATGTAAGCCCTACGAGGCCAAATGGACACTGGGGGAAATCACTGGAAGCTGAAGTTCAGCGAGTTCATGTGGAGCATATATACAGTTCATACAACAGGACGCCACCGATAATGATGAAAGTGCTCCTCAATGGCATCCCAGTATCAATGGAGCTAGACACGGGGGCCAGCCAGTCCTCGATGGGTATCAAACAGTTCGACAAGTTGTGGCCGTCCAAGGCCAGGAGGCCAAAATTATCGGCAATTGACGCACAGCTACGGACATATACAAAGGAGATCATTCCGATGCTAGGCAGCGCCATGGTAGTCATGACCCACAAAGATTCGGAGAACAGGTTGCCACTCTGGATTGTCCCGGGGGACGGTCCCACACTGCTGGGGAGGAGTTGGCTTGCTGTCATGAACTGGAAATGGGGCGATGTCAATGCAATTTCTTCTGTGAAGCGAGTATCATGCTCACAGGTCCTGGACAAATTTGACTCACTATTTCAACCCAGCATTGGAACTTTCATGGGGATCAAGGTAGTGATTCACATAAACCCGGACGCCAGGCCAGTACACCACAAGGCCAGAGCGGTGCCGTACGTGATGCGGGAAAAGATAGAAGGCGAACTGGACCGCCTGCTGAGGGAAGGCATCATCTCGCCAGTCGAATTCAGTGACTGGGCGAGCCCGAGCATGCCGGTGCTCAAGGCGGATGGGTCGGTCAGGATATGTGGTGATTACAAGGCCACCATCAATCGAGTGTCACTCCAAGACCAGCACCCGCTACCGAGAGCGGAGGACCTCTTTGCGACGCTATCCGGTGGCAAACTTTTTTCAAAATTGGACCTGACCTCAGCTTACATGACCCAGGAGCTTGCGAGTGAGTCGAAGAAGCTGACCACCATCACGACACACAAGAGGTTGTTTGAGTACAACAGATGTCTGTTCGGGATTCGCTCGGCCGCCGCGATCTTTCAACAAAATATGGAAAGTCTCCTCAAGTCGATTCCAGGGACGGTGGTTTTTCAAGAGGACATCCTCATCATGGGTTACGATACTGAAGAACACCTCCACAACCTGGAGGAGGTGCTACGCAGACTGGACCGGATAGGGCTGCAACTGAAAAAGGCGAAGTGCGTCTTCCTAGCTCCAGAGGTAGAATTCCTGGGGATGAGGGAGCAGCAGACGGGATCAGACCTACTATGTCCAAAACGGAAGCGATCAAGAAAGCACCCAGACCCCGTAACACGACGGAGCTGCGTTCGTTCCTGGGGCTCCTGAACTATTTTGGTAACTTTCTTCCCACATTGAGCACGCTGCTAGAGCCGCTACACATGCTCCTACGCAAAGGTCGCGAATGGGTCTGGGGGACAGCCAGGAAAGGGCTTTTGATAGAGCACGCAATTTGTTATGCTCCAACAATCTGTTAATGCTATATGACCCGTGTAAGAAACTTGTTTTAACATGCGATGCGTCGTCCTATGGGGTCGGATGTGTGTTGCAGCATGTTAATGCCAAGGGTCAGATACAGCCGGTAACTTATGCCTCCAGAAGTCTGTCCCAGGCAGAACGAGGCTACTGGATGGTAGAAAAGGAAGCGCTTGCGTGTGTATATGCAGTAAAAAAAAATGCACCAGTACCTGTTTGGTAGGAAATTTGAGCTGGAGACAGATCACAAACCCCTAACATCCCTTTTGGCCAACAACAAGGCCATAAATGCAAATGCATCGGCTCGCATACAGAGGTGGGCACTCACGTTAGCTGCCTATGACTATACAATTCGGCACAGACCGGGCACCGAAAACTGCACCGATGCACTCAGCAGGCTCTCACTAGCCACCACCGAGGGGGCAATCGAGCTTGCTGCTGAGATGCTCATGGCTGTTGAAGCTTTCGAAAGCGAAGGCTCACCCGTGACAGCCCGTCAGATCAAAGTCTGGACAAATAGAGACCCGCTGCTGTCTTTAGTCAAGAAATGTGTCCTGAATGGGGACTGGACAGCCACGTACGGGGCATGCCCTGAGGAATTCAAACCATTTCACAGGCGCAAGGATGAATTCTCGATTCAGGCCGATTGCCTACTGTGGGGAAACTGAGTAGCCATACCCCAGATGGGCAGAGAGGCGTTCATCCGAGAACTCCACAATGAGCACCCGGGCATTGTCATGATGAAGGCAATTGCCAGGTCACACGTTTGGTGGCCAGGGATAGATGCAGACCTGAAACTTTGTGTTCACAGGTGCAAACTGTGTGCCCAGCTGGGCAATGCGCCCAGGGAAGCCCCCCTTAGCCCCTGGTCCTGGCATGCCAAGCCATGGTCACACATCCATGTGGACTACGCAGGTCCTTTCATGGGAAAAATGTTTTTGATTGTAGTAGACACCTACTCCAAATGGATCGAGTGTGACATTCTCAATTCAAGCACATCCTCTGCCATGGTAGAAAGTCTACGGGCAATGTTTGCCGCCCATGGTCTACCGGACGTCTTGGTCAGCGACAATGACCCGTGCTTTACAAGCATTGAGTTCCACGACTTCATGGCAGGAAATGGTATCAACCATGTCAGAACGGCACCGTTCAAGCCGACCTCAAACGGCCAGGCGGAACAAACAGTGCAGATAATCAAACAGGGGATGCTCAGAGTCCAAGGGGGTTCCCTACAAAGCTGCTTATCACGCCTCCTGTTGGCCAATAGATCCCGACCACACTCGCTCACAGGGGTTCCACCCGCAGAGCTGCTAATGAAAAGAACGCTCAAAACCAGGTTATCCCTTATACAACCCACCATGAGAGAAATTGTTGAAAGCAGGCACTGGTTACAATGTGACTACCATGACAGGAATGCGAGGGCGCAATGTATTGATGTCAATGACTCTTTGTTCTCAACTACGCTGCAGGGCCCAAATGGCTCGCAGGCACTGTGATTGCCAAAGAGGGGAATAGGATTCTGGTAGTTAAACTTATCAATGGACAAATCTGCCACTAACACGTGGATCAAGCTAAAAGGAGATTCAGCAACCCCATAGAAGAAGCAGAGGAAGAACACGATGTAGAGTTCACTCCACCACAGATGACCGAACACCGGAACCAAGTGGAGGAGAGCCCAGTCACTGTGGGCAGTCCGGACAGGCCTGAGGCACCGCAAACAGCAGACACTCAGGCCAGCGCCCAACAATCGGAGCCCCAACTCAGGCGCTCTACAAGGGAGCATAAACCACCAGAGAGTCTCAACCTGTGATCCCAATAAGACTTTGGGGGGGAGATGATGTCATGTATTCAACTATCATTGTAACCCATGTATAAACTGACCTAAGTTGTACACCTTGAGAACACTGACCACTAGGTGGTGAACTTCTGGGAGACACTCCTAACCTGGACTTTCAGGTATAAAAGGGGAAGCTCCACCCACCTTCTGCACTTCAGCGCTGGCTAATAAAGGTTACTGGTCAGAGAGTGACCTTCTCTCAAGTATGGGCCTCGTGTGCATTTGTACTGTATAGTAAGGACATATTAGGTCTCATACTCGGGGCCCACAGAAGTGGAAATCACTCTATCAAGTCCCAGGAATATCAGAGCTTAGATATTTTGAAAATATTCCTGCCTTTGACGGATCACCATTTTCATCACGGGATCAATCAATCGATGGTTAGTGATTATAGAGACTGTGGTCCCAATACCCCCATCGGGCCCTGGTGGGTGTGTGGCAGAGTGGCCAGGGGCTGCACGGTCGGAGGGGTGGTGGAGACCACTTTCGTCAGGGTTCCGGCCCATTTACACTGCAACACTCAATTCACGCAGAGGGAGGAGAGTGAAACTTCTGCCTGCCCACCTCCCCCTCCCCACTCCCCCCACCCCAACACATCAAGGGGTCCATGTCTGAGGGAGTTGCAGGGCTGAACCAGAAATTTCTGCCAGTTCACCCATGGCAAACCTGAGCAGAGCTCACAGCAGCTGGGAGTTGGGGCCTGGGGCTGGGTGTTGGGTTTGGGGTTAGAGGTTAGGGGTTGGAGGTTGGAGGTTGGGGGTTGGGGTTTCGAGGTTGAGGGTTGGAGGTTAGGAGTTGGAGGTTAGGGGTTGGGAGTTGGAGGTTAGGGGTTTGGGGGTTGAGGGTTAGGGGTTAGGTGTTGGGATTGGAGGTTATAGGTTAGAGGTTGGGGGTTGGGGTTGGGGTCAAAGGTTGGGTGTTGGGGATTGAGGGTTCGGGGTTTGGGGTTGGGGGTCAGAGGCTAGGGGTTTGTGGTTGGGGGGTTGAAGGTTAGGGGTTGGGGTTGGGGGTTAGGGGTTGGAGGTCAGAGGTTAGGGGTTGGGGTCAGAGGTCAGAGGTTAGGGGCTTGGGGTTGGGGGTTAGGGGTTTGAGGTTGGGGGGGTTGGAGGTTGTGGGTCAGAGGTTAGGGTTTGGGGGTTGGGGGTTGGGGGGTTGGAGGTTGTAGCTGGTGCTGGGAACTGGCATGAATTCTGCTGAGGTTTCCGGAAAAGCACCAAAGGTGACCGATTCCGGAGCATTTGATTAATGGGATAGAAAGTGATCCTGGCTGCGATGGGAGTTGAAGGTTTCAAAGATGTCCCATTTTCTCAGCTCCAATCTCCTTTCCTCGGTCGGAGCGAGACAGTGTGCACTGCTTCCCCTGTCAGTGGGTTGGGGCAGGTCCATTGATACCCTTCCACATCCCGGCTTCATCCAGATATGCAAATGAGCCCTTCCTGTCAGTTCAGACAGGGTCCCAGGCTCCCAACTGCTGGATATGAGGTACACAAGGTTATTCAGCAGTACCTTCCTTCCCCGCAAACACCAAAAACCGAGGAGGACAAGAGCAGGTGCACGGGAACACCACCATCTCCACGTTCCCCTCCCAGTCACACACCATCCGCACTGGGAAATGTATCGGCCGTTCCTTCATCGTCGCTGGGTCAAAATCCTGGAACTCCCTCCCTAACAGCACCGTGGGAGCACCTTCACCAACGGACTGCAGCGGTTCAAGAAGGCGGCTCACCTTCTCAAGGGGAAATTAGGGATGGGCAATAAATGCCGGCCTTGCCAGCAATGCCCACATCCCAGGAATAAATGATCAATATGGTGCCACTCCGCCAGCAAATGATAGTGGTTGAGGGATAAATATTGGCCAGGACACCGGGGATAACTCCCCTGCCCTCTTTGAATGAGTGCCATGGGATCTTTTATATCCACCAGAGAGAGCAGACAGGGCCTCAGTTTAACATCCCATCTGAAAGGCGGCACCTCCGACAGTGCAGCGGAGGCTCCCTCAGTACTGCCCAGTACTGCCCCTCCGACAGTGCAGCGGAGGCTCCCTCAGTACTGCCCCTCCGACAGTGCAGCGGAGGCTCCCTCAGTACTGCCCCTCCGGCAGTGCGGTGCTCCCTCAGTACTGCCCCTCCGACAGTGCAGCGCTCCCTCAGTACTGACTCTCCGACAGTGCGGCGCTCCCTCAGTACTGACCCTCCGACAATGCGGCGCTCCCTCAGTACTGACCCTCCGACAGTGCGGCGCTCCCTCAGCACTGCCCCTCCGACAGTGCAGCGCTCCCTCAGTACTGACCCTCCTACAGTGCGGCGCTCCCTCAGCACTGCCCCTCCGACAGTGCGGCGCTCCCTCAGTACTGACCCTCCGACAGTGCGGCTCTCCCTCAGCACTGCCTCTCCGACAGTGCAGCGCTCCCTCAGCACTGCCTCTCCGACAGTGCGGCGCTCCCTCAGTACTGCTCTAGAAGAGTCAGCCTGGATTATGTGCTGATATTTCTGGAGTTTGACTTTAATCCATGACCGTGATACTCAGAGGTGAGAGTGTTACCCACTGAGTCATTGCTGGCAAAAATTTGTTTTATATACCTGGAAAGACGTCATATCATTTGCCCAAATTCTTAAAATTATGAAATGCAAGAAAGGCAGTGTGCTGTGCACCCACCACTGTCCCTGGTCACACCACACACGGCAATATTCTCAGCTCTGACCCTTGGGTGGGTGGTAACTGCAGGGCTGGGACACAGCGGAACCTAATAACGGGTGGAGTGAGCACCATCGTCCAGCTTCCAGCCGGGCAGTCCCTTTTGGAGTAAAGCAGAATTCTAAATTATAAGCGGGTCACTAGGAGGGGATTGTGCAAAGGACAAGCTTCCAGCGCCAAGGGACAGACTTTTAGCGACCGAGAACAAGAAGTACGGAAGAGGGATGTGTAAATATTATCGAGGGAGATTGCTGAGGCAGCAAGTGCAACCTCCACTACCCCAAGAACTGCTGCACAGTGCAGGAAGGGGTTCAATGACTGCACGAGGTCTGCCAAGGAAAGTGAAGAGTGCATCTGAATTCCACCCTTTCACAGGGCTTCCAAGACATGGTTGGGGCTGTTTGGCATATGGACCGAGGCATGTGAAAACATGGGTCTTACACTTAACATCCGTAAGACAAAGGTCCTCCACCAGCCTGTCCTCGCCGCACAGCACTGCCCCCCAGTCATCAAGATTCACGGCGCGGCCCTCGACAATGTGGACCACTTCCCATACCTCAGGGGCCTCTTGTCAACAAAGGCAGACATTGATGCAGAGATTCAACATCACCTCCAGTGCGCCAGTGCAGCCTTCGACCGCCTGAGGAAAAGAGTGTTCGAAGACCAGGCCCTCAAATCTACCACCAAGCTCATGGTCTACAGGGCTGTAGTAATACCCGCCCTCCTGTTTGGATCTGAGGCATGGACGATGTACAGAAGACACCTCAAGTCACTGGAGATATATCACCAATGATGTCTCCGCAAGATCCTGCAAATCCCCTGGGAGGACAGGTGCACCAACATTAGCGTCCTCGACCAGGCCAACATTATTGAAGCACTGACCACACTCGATCAGCTTCGCTGGGCAGGCCACATAGTTCGCATGCCAGACATGAGACTCCCAAAGCAAGTGCTCTATGCAGAGTTCTTTCATGGCAAATGAGCCAAAGGTGGGCAGAGGAAACGTTACAAGGACACCCTCAAAGCCTCCCTGGTGAAGTGCGACATCACCACTGACACCTGGGAGTCCCTGGCCGAAGACCACCCTAGGTGGAGAAAGTGCATCCGGGAGGGCGCTGAGCACCTCGAGTCTCAACACCGCGAGCGTGAAGAGGTCAGGCGCAGGCAGAAGGAGCGTGTGACAAATCAGTCCCACCCATCCTTCCCTCGACGAATGTCTGTCCCACCTGTGACAGGGTCTGTGGCTCTCGTATTGGACTGTTCAGCCACCAAAGGACTCACTTTAGGAGTGGAAGCAAGTCTCCCTCGATTCCAAGGGACTGCCTATGATGATATGATGATGATGTGACTGTTTGGAACATAATGATGTTGAGCAATGGTCCTCTGAGCCTGTACCCGACCGGTGACGGAAGTTGCTGTCACTTGTGGAAGTGATAATACTTCTATTCTTTAAGGCCGCTCCACTGAGGAGAAAAATTGCAAAGTGCCGCAGTACAAAGTGGTGCATGAAACACAAAAGGATAGTATGCAGGTACAGCAAGTAAGCAATGGAATCTTGGCCTTTATTGCAAAGGGGATGGAGTATAAAAGCAGGGAAGTTTTGCTACAGCTATACAAGGTATTGGTGAGGCCACACCTGGAATACTGCGTGCAGTTTGGGTTTCCATATTTACATAAGGATATACTTGCTTTGGAGGCAGTTCAGAGAAGGTTCACTAGGTTGATTCTGGAGATGAGGGGTTGACTTATGAGGAAAGGTTGAGTAGGTTGGGCCTCTACTCATTGGAATTCAGAAGAATGAGAGGTGATCTTATCAAAACGAATTAGGAGGGGGTTTGACAAGGTGGATGCAGAGAGGATGTTTCCATTGATAGGGGAGACTAGAACTAGGGGACATAATCTTAGAATAAGGGGCTGCCCATTTAAAACTGAGATGAGGAGGAATTTCTTCTCTCTGAGGGTTGTAAATCTGTGGAATTCTCTGCCCCAGAGAGCTGTGGAAGCTGGGACATTGAATATATTTAAGGCGGATAGACAGTTTCTTAACCGATAAGGGAATAAGGGGTTATGGGGAGCGAGCAGGGAAGTGGAACTGAGTCCATGATCGGATCAGCCATGATCTTATTGAATGGTGGAGCAGACTCGAGGGGCCATATGGTCTACTCCTGCTCCTATTTCTTATGTTCTTTTGAGGACACCTGACGGAGCTTCAGAGCTGGTCCCGGCTCCCCTTGAAAATGCAGGAAGAATGGCAACCATTAGCATGTCCCTCAGGGGCAGCAACTTCGCAGAGAAGGCTCTCCTCAGTCCTCCCTCCTCAGTCCTCAGCCCCCGAAGGCTCCAGCCAGCCACCTCTCAAAATCACACCACTCAGGGAGCATCTTGTGGCAGCAGGATATGAATAAGGCAGTGGAACAAAGTGTCGGAAACTGCTGCAGTCAGAGTGTAGGAAGTTATTGGAAACTTTTAGGGAATTTGTTTTGGATGATAAAATTCTTTGAGCGCATAGACTTCAGAATTAATTGCTGCCAATGTTTGGAACTCAGCTAAGAGTGTGAGTTGTGTATTCTGGAGATGTGGGCATTACTGACAAGTTCGGCTTGCATTGGTCTTCCCGCATTGCCCTGAGAAGGTGGCTCACTTTGGGAGGTAACTGTAATGTATGCCCCTGTGAGTACGCTCACAGGTTTGTAGAGCTGTTGCAATGTAAGTGGCTTAGCCAGTCACGTGATGTTCACAATGTCGTATATGTATACTCTGTGTACATACTATGCTGGTACCACTAGAGGGCGCAACTGTGGGAGGCCCAGGCAGGAGCTGTATAAAAGGCTGATCACCACGCAGTGCAGGCACTCAGCAGTGAATAAAGAGACTATGGTGACAGCAGTTTAAGCACAGCACTAGGCCTCATGGAGTTATTCTACAGATAAGTAGAGACATATTACACAAGACTCAATAAAACCCCAGCCAGTTGGGTTCGGGGGATCCACGATGGGGCAGGTGGTTGTGAGCCTGGTGGATGAACTGGTAATGTGTGGTGTGATTGTTAAACCTTTTGCTAATAAACCAACGAGTTCTTAATAGCAATGTGTTGTTATGAATTCTTAAGCAAAGAATCCATGAAGCAAATACATTCCAGTAAGTATTTCTAAATCGAACAGCGTCAGCACAGTTTATTGTTACTTTAGGGTGGGCGGGATCTTCAATTAAAGCCGACACTTCTTAAAATATGTGCTATTGTTTTTAAAACTGTTATTCAGTTCAGTGTGGGTGACACTTGCAGAAAGACTTGTAGTTGAGCAAAGGGACGTACCTTTGGTGAGCAGCGAACTCCAGGTGGATGAATGGCGGCTCCCCACGGATGGATCGCTTGGCACGATGATGCTGATCGCGAACCGTGTCCCTGTTGTACGACAGACCCTCGTACTGCTTGATAAATGGGTTGAGCTTTGCTCCAGTATGCCCTAGACAAGACAGACATAAACTTCCATATCATGCATGCAGGAAGAGACGGATAAGCTGAATTCAGGAACTTGTGATTGACAAAAGCCGAGATTTTATTATCTATAATATATTAACCTTGGTCCTACGCTCTTTATTTGGTGTCACTATTTCTGCCGGGAATTGGGTGCCTCTATTTCCCATCTAATCGAAATGAAAGGAAGGACTGATTGCTTTGTCGGAACGTGTACCTGTCCCTGCACCTACACCTGTACTTGTATCCGGAGCTGCACATCTATCTGTATCTGTATCTGATTTGTATCTGTACCTGCAGCTGTACATGTACTCGTTCCTCTACCTGTATCCATACCTGTACCTGTACCGTGCCTGTACCTATACCTTCACTGTGCCTATACCTGTACCTGTACCGTGCCTGTACCTGCACCATGCCTGTACCTGTACCTTACCCGTACCTGCACCATGCCTGTACCGTACCTGCACCATACCTGTACCTTTACCTGTTCCTGTACCTGTTCCTGTACCTGCACCGTACCTGTACCTGCACCGTACCTGTACCTGCACCTGTACTTGCACCGTACCTGTACCTGTACCGTGCCTGTACCTGCACCGTACCTGTACCTGCACTGTACCTGTACCTGTACCTGTACTGTGCCTGTACCTGTACCTGTACCATGCCTGTACCTGTACCGTACCTGTACCTGTACCTGTACCGTGCCTGTACCTGCACCATACCTGCCCTGTACCTGTACCTGCACCGTACCTGTACCTGTACCTGCACCGTACCTGTACCTGCACCTGTACCTGTACCGTGCCTGTACTTGCACCGTACCTGTACCTGTACTGTGCCTGTACCTGCACCATACTTGTACCTGCACCGTACCTGTACCTGCACCGTACCTGTACCTGCACCGTACCGGCACCGTGCCTGTACCTGCACCGTACCTGTACCTGCACCGTACCTGTACCTGCACTGTGCCTGTACCTGCACCGTACCGTACCTGCACCATACCTGTACCTGCATCGTACCTGCACCGTACCTGTACCTGCACCGTACCTGTACCTGTACCGTACCTGTACCTGCACCGTACCGGCACCGTGCCTGTACCTGCACCGTACCTGTACCTGCACCGTACCTGTACCTGCACCGTACCTGCACCATACCTGTACCTGCATCGTACCTGCACCGTACCTGTACCTGCACCGTGCCTGTACCTGCACCGTACCTGTACCTGCACCGTACCTGTACCTGCACCGTGCCTGTACCTGCACCGTACCTGTACCTGCACCATACCTGTACCTGCATCGTACCTGCACCGTACCTGTACCTGCACCGTACCTGTACCTGCACCGTACCTGTACCTGCACCGTACCGGCACCGTGCCTGTACCTCTATCTGTACCAGTAGTTCTATCTGTAACTCTAGCGTAGTTGAGCATGTTTGAGATTGGCAGACTACAGCTGGTCCTAAATCCCCGACACAGCTTCACTCAGCGAACCCTCCCACGGTGCTACCTTTTATCCTGAATCAGCTGAGCCTCGGCCACTATACTGCCAGACTGATTGTCCCAGGGCACGTGTTAGTGGGCCAGCATTGGAGCATTGGATAGTGACAGGGTTAATATCGAGCCTCAAACCTCAGTGCCAGGGCCAGCCGAGGCATCACATTCCATGTTAACTGTGGCGTGAGGGACAGATCGGAATCGTCACTTTGAGTAGCAAGAGAAATCCCACGGGCAAAATAGTCCATTAGAGGCAATTCACACAGTGCTGTCATTCACCTCAACACTATCTCACTGAGGGCTGAAAGAGGTTCATTTAACCTGCTATCACTCCATGGTGAGGCCATGCTTGGAACGGAGTTGTGGAATTGCTGTGGTGTGAGCTCGAGGAATGTCGAGGGTCAGTTTGATGTTCCTCCCGTGTACAGTCCACACATAGAGATGGGCCAGTTTGCTGAATATCCTTCTCATGGCAGGAAGGGGGTACTGAAGTTGCATGTTCAGCCATGAACTCATTGAATGGCGGTGCAGGCTCGAAGGGCCGAATGGCCTACTCCTGCACCTATTTTCTATGTTTCTATGTTTCTATAAACATCAGTGCGTAAAGAACAGCGAGCCAACACATCGCCCTCTTCAATTGTGCTGAGGTGGTTCTTAATCTGGGTAATGAGGTACAATTGATAAACGTTGCTCGATAGGCCTGCAATATTTTATTGGCTGTGCTGTAAGATTTGGAAACCTCCATGTAGCCAGTTCAGCTCACTCTCCCCTAAAACCAACACTTCTCTTACACTTAACTCACCAGCCAAGTCAAGGGGTATCAGTTCAACCTTGATTTGCTCATACTGTGGCAGTAAAATGAAGGATCAGGGTTCGGATTCCAGGTCATGACCTTCCGTGCCCGATCTGCCTTCAGCTGTACCAGTTGCCATTTTGGAAACACAAAGCAGAAAATAAATTCCATTTCTATAGCACGTTTCACAACCTCGGGACGTCCAAAGCGCTTTACAGCCAATGAAGTAACTGTGACGTGTAGCCACGGCTGTAATGTAGTGAAATATGTTAGCCAATTTGTGAACAGCAAGATCCCACAGACAGCACTGTGATAATGACCAGGAAATCTGTTTTTATTTTTGATAGTTCAGCGACACTTATTGGCCAGGACACCGGGGATAACTCCCCTGCCCTTCTTTGAACAGCGCCATGGGATCTTTTACGTCCAGCTGAGAGAGCAGACAGGGCCTGGGTTTAACATCTCATCCGAAAGACGGCACCTCCGACAGTGCAGCACTCCCTCAGCACTGCACTGGGCGTGCCGGCCTAGATTCTGTGCTCAAATCTCTGGAATGGGACTTGAAGCCTCGACCTTGTGACTCTGAGGACGAGAGTGCTACCCACTGATCCTACACTGACAGCTTACTTTGAATTCCAGGCAGTTTTGTGCTGAGGGCCCATGGTATGAAAGGGCACAAGGGTGGCATGGCATCCAGCTCCCCATTCAGCTAAATATCTTTGTAAAAAAAATGACGGTTTTGGTGGCGATCTGCAGCGCTCCCTTTCAGGAACGCTGGTTCGGGCTCATGTGGACCCCGTTTTCCTGAATGTAGCCGTCCCAGCACCAACTGCATTCAGGGCCGCCCAGGATCACAGAGGGCCTCAACCAGAGGTGAGGACCTTTACTGGGAAAGGCACCTGTTTCCGGCGCATGCCCTGAATGTTATGTATGTATGTAAACCTCAACAATATGTAAGACTTGCCACTAGGGGCCACACCTGTGGGAGACCTAAGGGTCACCTGTGCACCCTGAAGCAAGCAGGTATAAAAGGTGATCCATCATGCTGCTTCCTCACTCTTGAGTCTGAATAAAGAAACCAAGGTCACAACAGTTTGAGCTTACAATACAGTCTTGTGGAGTTATTCTGAACATAACAAATTGGCGACGAGTAACGGATCACGAACTTTCACGCAGTAATGGCTGCCCTTGGTATTCTTGAGAGCTTTGTTGAGGGTGATGATTGGGAAGCATTCATTGAGTATCTCGACCAGTACTTCATGGTCAACAAACTGGACAAGGCTGAGACAGCAGTCAAGCGCAAGGCGATTCTCCTCACTGTATGTGGGTCTTCGATATATGGCCTCTTCAAAAATCTACTGGCACCGGTCAAACCAACGGACAAGACTTACACAGAGCTGTGTACACTGGTTCGGGAACACCTCAAGCTGAAGGAGAGCATCTTGATGGCCAGGTATGGCTTTTACACGCACCATCGCTCCGAGGGCCAGCACGTGGCGAGCTTTGACGCCTTGCGGGACAGTGCGAATTTGCAGGATCTTTGGGGGAAATGTTGCGGGATTTTTTTCATGCTTGGAATCGGCCACGAAGTCATTCTTCGCAAACTGCTGTCTGCCGAATCCCTACATCTGAGCAAGGCTATCACGATAAACCAGGCTTTCATATCCACGAGCGACAACACGAAACAGATATCTTCACAGAATGCAAGTACTGTGCATAAAATAATGTTTTCAGCAGGCAGAACTGTACAGGGCAGGGCCCATATGGCTGCAGAGGCCAGACCTAGGCCTAGACTGACTCAGAGTCTGCCGTGGGGCGTGAATGCAGGAGCAGTCATAGAGCCCATCAATGTCGATTCATGCCCTACGTGTGCAAGGGCTGTGGAACAATGGGGCACCTCCAGCGAATGTGCAAACGGTCTCTGACTCACCACGTGGCAGAGTTAGGAGAGGACGACCGATCCAGCGAGGATCACAATGAACGAGCAGGAGAGGCAACTGAACCTGAGGATGAAAAGGAAGTATATGGGATACACACCTTCACCACCAAAAGCCCTCCGATAATGTTAAAAGTTAAACTCAACATGGAACTGGACACGGGGGCGAGTCAATCAGTTATGAGCCAGAAGGCTGTGGAACGACCCAAGCTGATCCCGATTCAGGCAAAGCTGCGCACCTTCACCAAGGAACTGATACCAATTATTGGTTGTGTGGACATAAGAGTATCCCATGAGGGAGCGGTGCATGATTTACCTCTGTGGATTGTTTCAGGTGATGGGCCAATGCTGCTTGGCAGAAGGTGGATGGGGAAGATTCGATGGAACTGGGAAGATCTCTGCGTACCTTCTCCGGCGAACGATGTCTCCCTTGCTCAAAGGCTGAGCAAAGCCCCACCTTCAGCTGAACCAGGCATCGAAGTGCAGATCCATTCACAGATCCCCGGGGCACAGGCCGCTTATCACGACCACGGGGAGGTAAAGATCAACCGAGCAGCGGTACAGGCGCGATACACACCACCCAAAGCCGACGACCTCTTCGCGATGATGGAAGAGGCTCCAGGTCGACCAGAGTGGGACTCTGGCCGAAATGATCCAAACACATCTTCCCGACGCCAGAGGCAAAATCTCTGGGGAGGAAGATCGCGGCAGTCGGCATCACAGATACGGAGGAGAGTGCGTCCAGATCATGGGATGTCGCCGCAACGAAACAGAGGCATGTGTTGCCCAGCAAGGAAGATGACTGGGTTTGGGGCAAAGGTAAAGGGGTGGCCGGTGTGAAGGCCAGGAACCCACTACGTTCCAATAAGTTGTTTGCACTGTGTAACCCATGTGAGTGCTCTTTCACGGCCAATGATGTACTATCATATGGGGTCGGGGGTACCTTACAACAAGTCAAAGTGGCAGGCGAACACCAACCGGTCGTATATGTATCTGACAAAGTACTTGTAGCAAGTGATATGTTATCACATGGGGCCGGGCGTGTTATGCTCATAATAAAAGACGAAACTGAGTACTGTGTACAATGCGCAAGTGTGACCTTAGCTCCTTTAATGTGACTCCAGAGTGCAGGTACCTCGTGGGAGGCCTGCTTATATACCGTGCTGGGATCCCTTGGGACTCCAACAGGTAGGCCCTCCGGTGGTAGTGTAATACAGGTTACAAGCAGTTAAATACATAACATCACTCCCCCGTGAAGTTAACAATACACTTATTTACAGGGTGAGACGATCTGGGGCTTTTCGCTCCCTTGTCGATTGTCTCGGTATAAATGCTGGTGTGGGTGAGTTGGTTGGTTCTTCGCTGGGCTGCTGGGGATGGTGAGTTCGGCTTCGTGGTCAACCGTGATGTCGGTTGTCACTTGTGTGTGTGTTGGAGGGTCGAAGTTGGTGGTGTCCTCTTCGGGTTATTCGTAGCTGTTGGTGATCCGCAACTTGATTTGGTCCAAATGTTTTCCGTACGTTTGTCCATTGGCCAATTTGACCTGAAACACCCTATTTCCCTCTTTGGCTGTGACCGTGCCAGTGAGCCATTTGGGACCATGTCCATAATTGAGCACAAACACAGGATCATTGATCTCAATATCACGTGACAAGTTTGCGCGATCATGGTACATACTTTGTTGATGCCGCCTGCCCTCCACGTGATCATGGAGATCAGGGTGGATAAGAGAGAGCCTTGTTTTTAGTACCCTTTTCACGAGCAGCACGGCTGGGGGAACCCCGGTGAGTGAGTGGGGTCTGGTACGGTAGCTGAGCAGCACTCGGGATAGCAGGGAGTCTTCCGACATGCATTTCAAGCTTTGCTTGATGATCTGAACTGCCCGTTCTGCCTGGCCGTTGGATGGGGGCTTGAACGGGGCAGATGTGACTTGTTTGATCCCATTGCGGGTCATGAATTCTTTAAATTCAACACTGGTGAAGCACGGCCCATTGTCGCTGACCAGGACATCAGGCAAGCCGTGCGTGGCAAACATGGTTCGTAGGCTTTCAATGGTGGCCGTGGACGTGCTTACAGACATTATCGCACATTCAATCCATTTTGAGTAAGCGTCCACGACAACCAAAAACATTTTGCCTAGAAATGGGCTCGCATAGTCCACGTGGATCCTTGACCACGGTTTGGAGGGCCATGACCACAAACTTAGCAGTGCCTCTCTGGGTGCATTGCTCAGCTGAGAGCAAGTGTTGTACTGCCGCACGCATGACTCTAAATCCGAGTCAATGCCGGGCCACCACACATGGGATCTGGTTATGGCTTTTGTAAAGTCCTTACACAATACCACAAATCCACACGAATCACATTCTATGGACAAGGTCACTGTGACCTACACCTTTATTCACAGGACCAAGAAATAATGACCCTGCGTGGGACCTCCCTTTATATACCTGGATGACCAGATAAGGAGTGTCTCCCACAAGTTCACCCCCTGTGGTCAAGGTGTGCATTTCTCAAGTGTATACAGTATTGCAATGTTGTTACATGAAGGTTACATACATGACATCACCTCCCCACCCCCCCCCCAAAGTCTTATTGGGATCATAGGTTAAGTCTCTCGGGTGGTCTGCGCTCTCTCGTGGAGCGCCGCAGTTGGGGCTCTGGTTGTTGAGCCTTGGCCTGCGTGTCTGTCCCCTGTGGTGATTCCGGCCTGTCCAGGCTGACCGCAGGGACTGTGCATGCTGCTGAATGTTCTTGTTGCTCGTTCACTGGCGGTGGTGTGAATACCATCTCATGATCTTCCTCAGGTTCCTCAGTGTCCATGCTGAACCTTTTTTTTACTTGGTCTAGATGCTTGCGGCATATCTGCCCATTGTTAAGTTTAACCACCCTGACCCTATTCCCCTCTTTGTCTGTTACAGTACCTTCAAGCCATTTGGGCCCCAAAGTGTGATTGAGAACAAATACGGGGTCACCAATTTCTATACATCTCCCCCTTGAGTTACGGTCATGGTACTCATTTTGGGACTGGCGTTTGCCTTCAACAATGTCGGACAAGACAGGATGAATGAGGGACAGCCGAGTTTTGAGTATATGTTTCATAAGGAGCTCCGCGGGCGGTACCCCCGTGAGCGAGTGCGGTCGAGACCTATAGGCCAGCAGGAGGCGCGATAGGTGGCATTGAAGGGAGGGTCCTTGAATCCGGAGCATACCTTGTTTTATGATTTGGACCACACGTTCCGCCTGGCCATTGTAGGCCAGCTTGAACGATGCTGTCCTGACATGGTTGATGCCATTACCCGACATGAACTCCCGGAATTCGTAGCTTGTGAAACATGGGCCATTATCGCTAACAAGGATGTCCGGCAAACTGTGGGTCGCAAAGACCGCACGTAGACTCTCCACAGTGGTGGATGTCGTGCACGAATTCAAAATGATGCACTCGATCCATTTCGAGTACGCATCAACCACAATGAGAAATATTTTCCCCATGAACAGGCCCACGTAGAGTACATGAATGCGTGACCATGGCCTGGTGGGCCAGGGCCACGGGCTGAGCGGGGCCTCCCTGGGGGCATTACCCAGCTGGGCACACGTCGTGCACCTGCGAACACAGTGTTCCAGGTCTGAATCAATTCCCGGCCACCAAACGTGTGACCGGGCAATGGCCTTCATCAGCACGATGCCTGGATGCTCGCTGTGGAGTTCCCTGATGAATGCTTCCTTGCCCCTCTGGGGCATGACTACCCGGCTGCCCCATAGTAGGCAGTCGGCTTGGATGGAGAGCTTATTCATCCGCCTGTGAAACGGTCTGACCTCCTCAGGGCACGCCCCGTGTGCAGGCGCCCAATCCCCAGTCAGGACACATTTCTTAATCAAGGATAGGAGGGGATCTCTGTTGGTCCAGATTTTGATCTGGCGGGCTGTGATGGGGGAGCCTGCGCTGTCAAAGGCATCAACGGCCATGACCATCTCAGCGCTTTGCTCCGCTGCCCCCTCAGTGGTGGCCAGTGGAAGCCTGCTGAGCGCGTCAGCGCAATTTTCAGTGCCAGGCCGGTGCCGGATGGTGTAGTCATACTCAGCCAGCGTGAGAGCCCATCGCTGTATGCGAGCTGATGCGTTGGCATTGACAGCCTTGCTGTCTGACACCAGGGATGTTAACGGCTTGTGGTACGTTTCTAATTCGAACCTCCTGCCAAAAAGGTACTGGTGTATTTTTTTCACCCCATAAACACATGTGAGTGCTTCCTTCTCAACCATCCCATATCTACGTTCTGCTTGAGAGCGCGACCTGGAGGCATAAGCCACAGGTTGGAGTTGCCCCTCAGCATTGCACTGCTGCAACAGGCACCCAACCCCATAGGACATGTCAGAAACAATTTTTTACAGGGGTCGTACAGGGTCAACAACTTATTTGAACAAAGTAGGTTACGCGCCCGATTGAAAGCCCGTTCCTGACAGTCCCCCCAAAACCAATCGCAACCCTTACGCAGGAGCATGTGTAGCGACTCCAACAATGTGCTTAAGTTCAGCTGAAAGTTCCCGAAATAGTTCAAGAGTCCCAGAAATGAATGCAACTCCGATGTGTTGCAGGGCCTGGGTGCTCGTCGAATCGCCTTCGTTTTGGATTCGGTAGGCCGAATCCCATCTGCAGCAACCCTCCTGCCCAGAAACTCGACTTCGGGAGCCAAAAACACACACTTAGGCTTCTTGAGTCGCAGGCCTACCCGGTCCAGTCGGCATAGCACCTCTTCCAGGTTGTGGCGGTGTTCCTCGGTGTCCCGACCCGTGATGAGGATACCGTCCTGGAATACAATCATTCCAGGAATGGATTTGAGCAGGCTTTCCATGTTTCTTTGAAAGATCGCAGCCGCTGATCGAATGCCAAACAGGCACCTGTTGTAAACAAACAGCCCCTTGTGCGTGGTGATGGTGGTCAGAAGTTTGGATTCTTCGGCCAGTTCCTGGGTCATGTAGGCTGAAGTGAGGTCCAACTTGGTGAACAGCTTGCCGCCTGCCAGCGTGGCAAAAAGATCCTCCGCTCTCGGAAGCGGGTATTGGTCTTGTAGTGACGCCCGGTTGATAGTGGCCTTGTAGTCGCCACAGATCCTGACTGAGCCATCCGCTTTTAGGACGGGAACAATGGGGCTCGCCCAGTTGCTGAATTCAATGGGTAAGATGATGCCCTCTCTCAGAAAACGGCCCAATTCGCTTTCAATTTTCTCCCGCATCACATATGGCACTGCTCTGGCTTTGTGGTGCACTGGTCTGGCGTCCAGGGTGATGCGAATCACTTCTTTGGTACCTTTGAATGTCCCGACGCCAGGTTGGAATAGTGACTCAAATTGCTGTAGGACCTGTGAGCATGAACTTCGCTCCACAGATGACACTGCGTGCACATCCCCCCATTTCCAGTTCATCTCAGCTAACCAGCTCCTCCCCAACAGTGCGGGACCATTGCCCGGGACAATCCAGAGCGGCAGCCGGTTCACTGATCCATTGTGTGTGACCGTCAACATTGCACTGCCTAGCACTGGAATGATTTCTTTGGTGTACGTCCGTAATTGAGTCTCAATGCATTCCAGTTTGGGTCTGCTGGCTTTGAGTGGCCATAGCTTTTCGAATTGTTGAACACTCATGAATGACTGGCTAGCCCCCATGTCCAGCTCCATGCGTACCGGGATGCCGTTTAATAAAACCATCGTGATCATAGGTGGAGTTTTGGTATATGAGCTGTGAATGTTTGCCACATGAACCCGCTGAACTTCAGCGTCCATTGATTTGCCCCACACGTCATCCTGCCTCGCAGACCCCTCTTCTGGTCCATCTGCCTTGTAAATTAGCCTGGTTGCAGGCTTCCTGCACATTCTAGCTAAATGGCCAGTAAGGTTACAATTCCTGCAGGCGAACTGTTGAAACATGCAAGTCCTAGCAGCATGTCTGCCTCCACACCTCCAGCATGAACTGAGATTCCCATTGTTGTGAACAAAAGAGCTGTTACCAGGCATTCCTCGCTGACTGTCCCTTTGACTGCTCTTGAGCACCCTGTAAGTGGGTGTCAATGGCCCCATCCCAGAACGCATTGTCCACTGGAATGGCGTAAATATCCATTCAGCCTGCCATTGTCTGTGTTGAAAACCTGTTCTGGTGTCTATTGCTGCCTGGGGTGTGTCGAACTGCCCTTGCCTGCCTGCTGGGCTCCGAGTCGCGTTTATGATATTGACCCCCTGATCCATCGCCACGTTGGAGTCAGAGTTGCGCGCGTATATTATCTTGGTTTCCTCCTCCCCCGCCATAAAAGTCTGAGCCAGCAACGCCGCCACTTCCAAGGTCAAGTCCTTGGTCTCGATTAACTTTCTGAAAATCCCAGCATGACCGATGCCCTCAATAAAGAAATCCCTTAGCATCTTCCCCCTGCAGACGTCTGTGAACTTACAGAGGCTGGCCAAGCGCCGGAGGTCCACAACGAAATCCGGTATGCTCCGTCCTTCCCGACGTCGGTGTGTATAGAATCTGTGTCGGGCCATGTGTACACTGCTCGCTGGTTTGAGGTGCTCACCGATTAGTTTGCTGAGCTCTTCAAAGGTTTTGTTCGCCGGCTTCTCAGGTGCTAGCAGGTCTTTCATGAGCGCGTATGTCTTAGATCCACAGCTGGTCAGTAGATGAGCCCTTCGCTTGTCGGCTGCTGCATCTCCCAGCCAGTCCTTCGTGACAAAACTCTGCTGGAGCCTCTCAATGAAATCGTCCCAGTCCTCACCAACACAGTACCGTTCATCTGTGCTACCGGTGGCCATTCTCATGGGTCGTTGGTTCCCGTTTCTCGTCGCCACTGTAAAGTCCTTACACAATACCACAAGTCCACACAAGGCACATTCTATGGACAAGTTCACACTGTGACCTGCACCTTTATTCACAGGACCAAGAAGTGATGACCCTGCGTGGGACCTCCCTTTATATACCTAGATGACCAGGTGAAGAGTGTCTCCCACAAGTTCACCCCCTGTGGTCAAGGTGTGCATTTCTCAAGTATATACAGTATTGCAGTGTTGTTACATGAAGGTTATATATATATGACAGCTTTCATCATTACAATGCCGGGGTGGGTGCTGTACAGTTCACAAA
The DNA here is from genome assembly GCF_044704955.1 of Pristiophorus japonicus. NCBI lineage: Eukaryota > Metazoa > Chordata > Chondrichthyes > Pristiophoridae > Pristiophorus > Pristiophorus japonicus. The sequence goes on along the minus strand of NC_091994.1, from coordinate 52,385,008 downwards.
TGAACGTATCTCTGCCTTTCTTGGGCAAGACCACACGATTGCCCCACAACAGGCAGTCCGCCTGCAGGGACATTTCGTCTTTGCGGCTTAATCGCCTCCTGCATCTCCGCTGGGACACTGGACCAACTCCCATGGAGGACACAGTTTTTTTTAACCAAGGACAGTAAAGGATCCTGGCTGGTCCAGGTCCTGATCTGGTGGGCCGTAACGGGGGACTTTTTATTCTCAAATGCCTCCATGACCATGAGCAAGTCTGCTGGCTGTGCCATTTCCACCCCAGTGGTGGGCAATGGCAGCCTACTGAGAGCATCTGCGCAGTTTACTGTGCCCAGTCTGTGGCAGATTACATAGTTGTATGCCGACAGCGTGAGGGCCCATCTTTGGATGCCGGCAGAGTCATTGGTGTTAATCCCTTTGATCTCAGAGAACAACGATATGAGCGCCTTGTGGTCAGTTTCAAGCTCAAACTTGAGGCCAAACAAATACTGTTGCATTTTTTTTACCCCGTAAATGCACGCCAGAGCTTCTTTTTCAATCATGCTGTCGGCCCTTTTGGCCTTGGACAGACTCCTGGACGCATACACGACCGGTTGCAAGATCCCCGATTCGTTAGCCTGTTGTAACACACACCCGACCCCGTATGACAACGCATCGCAAGCTAACACTAATCTTTTACAAGGGTTATACAGGACAAGCAGTTTGTTTGAACACAACAGATTTCTGGCTTTCTTAAAGGTAGCCACTTGTGAATTCCCCCATACCCAGTCGTCTCCCTTGCACAGTAGCACATGTAGAGGTTCTAGCAAGGTGCTTAACCCAGGTAGGAAATTACCGAAATAGTTGAGGAGTCCCAGGAACGACCGCAGCTCCATCACGTTCTGTGGTCTCGGCACGTTCTTGATGGCCTCCGTCTTGGCGTCGGTGGGTCTGATGCCGTCTGCTGCGATTCTTCTTCCCAAGAACTCGACCTCCTGCGCCAGGAAAACACACTTTGAGCGTTTCAACCTGAGCGCCACGCGATCCAACTGACTAAGAACCTCTTCCAGATTCTTCAAGTGCTCAATGGTGTCCCAACCTGTAACCAGTATGTCGTCCTGGAAGACCATGGTGTGAGGAACCGACTTTAGCAGGCCCTCCATGTTCCGCTGGAAGATCGCTGCAGCCGACCGAATCCTGAACAGGCACCTGTTATAAATAAACAGACCTTTGTGCGTGTTGATGTAGGTGAGGCCTTTCGAAGACTACTCCAGCTCCCGCGTCATGTAGGCCGAGGTCAGGTCCAACTTGGTGAACATCTTCGCTCCAGCCAGGGTCACAAATAGGTCGTCTGCCTTGGGTAGCGGGTACTGGCCCTGTAGCGAGAAACGATTAATCGTTACTTTATAATCCCCACAAATTCTAACCGTGCCGTCCTCTTTAAGTACCAGGACAATCGAACTAGCCCACTCGTTGAATTCCACCGGCACGATGATGCCTTCTCGCTGCAGCCTGTCCAGCTCAATTTCTGCTTTCTCACACATCATGTACGGTACCGCCCGTGCCTTGTGGTGGATGGGTCGCGTACCGGGAACCAAATGGATCTGCACTTTCGCCCCCGAGAAGCTTCCAATGCCTGGCTCGAACATCGATGGGGACTTGCTCAGAACCTGGGCACATGAGGCGTCGTTGACGGACGAAAGCGCTCGGATGTCGTCCCAGTTCCAGTGGATTTTTCCCAGCCAGCATCTGCCAAACAATGTGGGGCCATCCCCTGGTACAATCCACAGCGGGAGTTCGTGTACTGCTCCGTCATAGGAGACTTTGACTTCTGCACTGCCAATTACAGGGATCAGTTCCTTAGTGTCAGTCCTTAGTTTGGTGTGATGGGGCTGAACTTGGGCCTGTGTGATTTTTTGCCCCAAAGGCCTGTCAAAGGCCTTTTTACTCATTATGGACTGACTCGCACCCGTGTCCAGTTCCATAGATATTGGAATTCCGTTCAGTTCAACTTTCAACATTGTTGGTGGACATTTCATAGTGATTGTGTGTACCCCGTACACTTCTGCCTTATGCCGATTCAGCCTGATCCTCAGTGGATCAATTTTCCTCTGCAACGTGGTGGTTTGCAGGGTTTGCAGCTCGCCTGCACATTCGCTGGAGGTGTCCCATTGTTCTGTAACCATTGCGCGCATAGTGCTTAAAGCGGCATTGATGGGGCCGATGATCACCTCCACAGTGCCAACAAGGTATTAACTGCCTCACATTAATGATTGATGGCGGACTGTGGGTCATCTGAGGTCATGCAGCAGCAGCCGGTGTGTATGTTCTGCCATGTATATTTCTGCTCGAAACTGACGTTACTTTGTGCACAGTACTGGCCGAAACCTCTTTACTCTGCGAGATCTGCTTGGTGTTATCGCTGGTGGACAGAAATGCCTGGGCTATCGTTATGGCTTTACTTAGATTCGAAGTTTCTACAGTCAACAGTTTGCAAAGGATTGTCTCATGTCCAATGCCCAGTACAAAAAAGTCTCTGAGCATTTGTTCTAGGAATCCCTCAAACTCACAATGTCCTGCGAGGCGCCTTAGTTCGGCGACGTAGCTCGCCACTTCCTGGCCCTCCGACCGTTGACACGTGTAGAACCGATATCTCGCCATCAAAACGCTTTCCTTAGGATTTAGGTGCTCCCGGACCAGCGTACACAATTCTTCGTAGGATTTCTCTGGTGGTTTTGCTGGAACTAGGAGATTCTTCATGAGGTCATAGGTTGGAGGATCGCCCTTCGTTTGGCAGCGTTCTCGTCCCCTTCCAGCTCCTTGGCCACAAAGTATTGGTCGAGTCTCTCCATGAAGGCCTCCCAATTGTCCCCTTCTGAGAACTTCTCCAGGATACCAACTGTTCTTTGCATTTTCGCGCGGTTGTTTGTTACCTCGTCACCAATTGTTATGCTCATAATAAAGGACGAAACTGAGTACTGTGTCCAATGACCTTAGCTCCTTTAATGCAACTCCAGAGTGCAGGTACCTTGTGGGTGGCCTGCTTATATACCGTGCTCCCAAGGGATGCTGGGATCCCTTGGGACTCTAAAAGGTAGGCCCTCTGGTGGTAGTGTAATACAGGTTACAAGGGGTTAAATACATAACAAGGCGTGTTGTACAGCAAGCCAAAGTAGCGGGCGAACCCCAACCAGTTATATATGCATCTAACAAAGTATTCGTAGCAAGTGATGTGTTACCGCACAGGGTCGGGCGAGTCCCAACCGGTTGTAGATGTATCCAATAAGTTAACCAAGGCAGAAGCTTGGGTTCACAGGACAAAAGAGATGTACCAAAGAGTGTCCCAATATTTGCTCGAGTCAGACAAGCTGCCCATCCCACAGTTTTGGGAGAGCAGAGGCACCATTATCAATGCGTTGTTTCGAGAATGTCTAACACTGTCTGTGCACTGTAACATGATCCGCCACGGGCCAGGCACTGAGAACAGCGCTAATGCCCTCAGTTGGCTACCGTTTCCCACCACCGGGGTGGAAACGGCGCAGCCCGCAGACCGGCCCGTTGTCATGGAAGTGCTAGAAATAAAAGGTGATTCACCATGCTGCCTCTCCACTCTGGAGTCTGAATAAAGAGACCAAGGTCACAACAGTTTGAGCTTCCAATATAGCCCTGTGGAGTTATTCTGAACATAACACTGAGCGCCTCATCTTCTGCTTTTTCCAATATGGCGAGTGGCGCACTTCCAGATCGTAATGAGCACATGCGCCCCCCACTCCCCCCCCCCACCCCCCCGCCCGCCATATTGGATGCTTAGGCATTAAATAAAAACAGAAAATGCTGGAAATCTCAGCTGGCCAGGCAGCATCTGTGGAGAGAGAAACAGAGTCAACCTTTTGGGTCTGTGGAAAAGTTCGAGATGTAACATGTTGTGTTCATACTCTATTTATTTGTTCCAGCTCAGAGGACGGGCATTAGGACCCTGCGGGAGCTATTCACAGTTGCAGTATTCATTCTGGTTCATGCCGGTTTGAGAACTTCCGCTGCTTTAACTGTGGGGACAAATCACACTCAGCAAAGAGTCCTAACTGCCCTGCACGTGGGAAGAAATGCTCTGCATGTGGTAAAATGAACCATTTTGCAAGTGTCTGTCGCTCATCTCAGCATATTCAACATATGGACAACCCCGATAGTGATGAACCCAGTATGGTTTACACTGTTAGTGACATTTCGGACATCGGTTCGGGTAAATTCAAGGACTGAGATAAACAATGACGGCACGCCCATCGGCCTCCTCAGTGGCCTTGGAGCCAAAGTCTCCATATCGAGCGAGGCTGTGTACAGAACCCACTTCACACAGTCAACTGCAGCCCGCAACTTGCATTCTACATGCGGATTCCCCGACTCCAAAATTGAGGTACTTGGGGTCATACCTGTCCCGATATAATACAAGGATATAACACTGGAGAACTTTTCCTGTTATGTCTCAAAGGGAAGAAGCCTCAGTTTACGACCCAACGGGCACACCTGTGTACACGGTGGACTTTAACAAGCAGTATCTCTCAATTTTCACAGGGTTTGGAATGACAACAAAATTCTGCCATCGTCCCCGTGTTGACCCTTCCGTCGAGCCAGTTACGTAGGGATTTCACCGTCCGCGACCAAGTATCTGCAGAATTAACACGACTCAAATCTCAGGGAATCACTGAGAGCATCGACCCCTCACCCTGGATCTCGAACTTAGTCGTTGCTTGGCATAAAAATGGGGAGATCCACCTATGCATCAACCCAAGAGGTCAACAAGGCCATCATCCCGACAAGTACCCTCTTCCTACCATCGAGGAACTGTCTTCAGAATTCCACGGCTCACTAGTCTTTACAAAACTCGACATGTGCCGCAGTTACCTGCAAACACCTCTAGCGGAGGATAGCAAGCCGCTCACGGCATTCACGACGCATGATGGTCTGTATCAGTATCGACGCATGCCCTACGGACTATCTTCTGCATCAAGTGCATTTCAGAAGATTGTCACTACTATGCTAGCAGGCATAGAGGGAGCCCTCAATCTGCTTGACGATGTCGGCGTCCATGGACGGACAATGGAAGAACATGACCAGCGACTTCACGCACTTATGGCTAGACTTGCTACACATAACATTACACTTAATGGCGATAAATGTACATTCGCTGCTGGAGAAATAAACTTTCTGGGCTACAGAGTCACATCACAAGGTGTCAAGCCGATGCTCAACATTGACGCGATCCAGAGAATGCAGGAGGCTACCAACGTCAAAGAATTTTCATCGTTCCTCGGCACTTGCAACTTTTATCTGAAGTTCGTACTGCACTACGCGCACATCGCCGAACCACTTCGCAAGTTGCTGCACAAGGACATCCCTTGGGAATGGACAGATTCCCAGGCTCAGGCATTCAACACGCTTAAGGAGAAAATCACATCTCCTCCTATCCTCGCACACTTTGATCCGAATGCCACTACGTACGTCACCACGCATGTATCAGGCACCGCCATGGGTGCTGTGCTCTCACAATGGATTGACGGCCTGGAACGCCCAGAAGCCTTCACCTCTCGCACACTCTCATCTGCAGAATGTAAATATTCCACAGGGGAATGCAAAACACTCGCTTGCATCTACGCACGTGAACACTGGCACATCTACCTCCATGGCAGGAAATGTACCCTCCGTATGGATCACCAAGCACTAACTACGCTACTTGCTACAACTGGATCTGGGCACTGACCACTACTAATCAGCCGATGGTCAGATCACCTTCATCAGTATAACTTTGATGTACAATACATCGCTGGCAGTCGCAACCATGTAGCTGACATGCTCAGCCACTCAACACCTGCTTCGGACTCTGGTGCTGACTTGTTCACAGATAATGACACATATGTCACGTCGATCATCGCTCAGTGCATCAGAAACCTTGTCTCCTGCGATGAACTCAACGCCGAATCACAGAGTGATACTACGCTCCAGCACGTGAGCCACTTCCTCCACACTGAGTGGCCTAAGCAAATTCCGGAAGAGCTGAAAACCTTCCACAGACTTTGTGATGAATTTTCCATTTGGAACGATGGCTACCGAGCTCGTAGTGATAGAGCAGTAATTTCCAAGTTGCTTCAACAGCACGTTCTCTCATTGGCAACGATGGACATCCTGACATTGTCGGCATGAAGCAGAGATGTCATGATTCAGTATGGTAGCCTGGGATTGACATTCGCATCGAGGAGTTTGTCTCACTCTGCGAAGCACGCAGTCTGAACGAAAAGGCCACAAACATCCGACCAGCCCCAATGAAGCCCGTTCCATGGCCACAAAGACCATGGCAACAACTTCAGTTGGATATGTTCGGTCCAGTTGAAGCAGCTCCACAGCACCAGCGTTTCCTTGTTTTAGTACATGACCTACATTCCAAATGGCCAGAAATCGCTACAAGTTCAGTGACCTCATCAACAATCATTACTATTCTGCAGCGTATGTTCACGAAGTGAGGCCTCCCAGAGATCATAATCACTGACAATGGACCACAGTTTGTGTCCTGACCAGTTCGCGGATTTTCTCACTCATCACGCTATCGAGCATCGCCTTACTGCTCGGTACAATCCTCAAAGCAACGGAGATGTTGAACGATTTAATCGCGTCATGAGAGGGTTTGAAAGCCAACCTCTCAGCAGGCCAAACATTCGACGAAGCAGTTCAAACCATTCTCCGCAGATACCGTTCAACAAAGCACTCGCTAATGGGGAAGACACCCATGGGTGGAATCTTCGCGGGCGACTGGACATTCTCAAATCCCCAGCCAAACCAGCAGGATGGAACAGAGGCACCGTTCTATTTCCCAACCAAAACCTCGAGCAAACACCGCAAGCTCCACGCCGATCTCAGCGTAACAGAACACGGCCTGGCTATCTCAAGTACTTTGTCTGTTCATAGACTGTGGTTTTAAAAAGGGGGGAAATAAGGTGTTCATACTGTATTTATTTGTTACAGCTCACAGTACAGGAGCTATTCACAGTTGCTATACTCATGCTGGTTCATGCTGGTTTGGGGACACCATTTTGGGTTGTATAAAACATGCGGTTTAAGTTACTTTTCTCCTGGCTCAGTTTGTCAGTTATTTCTGTCATGTATGTAACCTTCATGTAACTGTAACCTTCATGTAACAACACTGCATACTGTATACACTTAAGAAATGCACACCTTGACCACAGGGGGTGAACTTGTGGGAGACACTCCTCACCTGGTCATCCAGGTATATAAAGGGAGGTCCCACGCAGGGTCATCACTTCTTGGTCCTGTGAATAAAGGTCCAGGTCACAGAGTGACCTTGTCCATAGAATGTGCCTTGTGTGAATTTATAGTAGTGTGTAAGGATATTACAATTTACACATACACAATAAAACTGATTCTTAAGGAAGTGCAGGGGCCCTGAAAGGGAGAGGGGAGGAATAAATAAAAGGGAAGGTTAGTGATAGGGTGGATGCCAGGAGAGATTAGAGAGACACAAGGGACGAGATGGCAATGGCAGAAGTTAGGAAACAAAAGATGAGTCTAGATAGGGTGTCAATGGCGGAATAATTACCAGCTACCCTGGGAAACAGAGAGAAAAAAATGTGCTTAGGCGTCTGTTTTGTGCCTGAAGAACAGGCGAGGCCACATCGAATTTCTGTGCCCAAGGGTTTCATTTGCCTTTTTTACGGTCTTATCTCCAGACTCTGTCGCCTTTAGTCACCTGACACGCCTGGTCCCTCTGCTTCTCTTGTCCATTTAAAATCTCACTATTTGGAGTGCGTCTCCTTCTTCCAAAATGTATGACTGCACAACTTTCTGCATTGAGCTGCCTGGGGGCCAGTGTCGAGTGAACCCCACGCTGTAACTATCCCTGCGTGGAGTTGGAGCTTCACTCTGAATCGAACCTAGGGCTGAGCATGCTCAGTGTCTACACACCTTGGATTAAGTGTCCTACACCCCAGCAACGAAATATCCTGAAACATGAACCTTTTGAAAAATTTGAAAGCAATTTATCAAAGCATTTGCGATTTAAATCTTTAGCTTTTCTGTTGTACTCCTACTGAAATTCCTTCAATTCCTGTCATCGAGAGCAGGTCCAGACTGATCCCTTGCTCTCTCTGAAGAGCTTGGAGCTGTTCTGGGGAGGATTTTCAAACGAGTGTCACTGAGTCCTTCGGATTATAGCAAAAGCCCATGAAGCGTTCCTTACCTGGAGGTCCTGCTATGGAGCAATGAATAGCGTGGACAATCAGAGGGATGAAAGACATGGGTACCCTCATGTTCTTTAATTCCTGTCCTGTCACCAAACCGTGAAGCTCTTCCAGCTGGTCTCAGACTCGGGCTAGACACAGCCAGACGGAAGCTGATTACTGCGAAAATGCTGGATTTCACTGTTCTTGCCGGGCAGTGGGCTCAGTGCAGTTCGTCCCTCTGGGTCAGAGCTGGTGCTGAAAGGTCTGAAGAGCCTCTGATAGCAAAGGAATAAAAAGTCATTTAACCCGACTGTCTCTCCATAGATCCAAGCATGCCATTGCAAGCATCAACATGCACTCAGGCACTGCGTCTACAGTGTGTGGTGTGCACAGCACGGCCTACTGGCATAACCTTCCGCTCTGTGTGTATAGATGGGCCATTATAGCACGAGAAAGAATGAACTTGCATTTATATAGCACCTTACACGACCTCACGACGTCCCAAAGCGCCTTACAACCAATGAAGTACTTTTGAAATGTAGTCACTGTTGGAATGTGGGAAATGCAGCAATCAATTTGCGCACAGCAAGCTCCCATAAACAGCGACGTGATAATGACCAGATAGTCTGTTTTAGTGATGTTGGTTAAGGGATAAATATTGAGTAGGCAACCTCCCCTACACTTCTTCAAAATGGCATCATGGGATCTTTTACATCCTCCTGAGAGGGCAGACATGGTCTGGTTTAACATCTTATCCAAAAGGCGGCACCTCCAGCAGTGCAGCACTCCCTCAGTATTGCACTGGGAGTGTCAGTCTATTTGAATTCATTCATTTTCTGAATGAGTGAGTGAGTGGTCAATCTGTGGAACAGACTCTCTAGCGAGATGGTGGCAGCAGTTACTATTGATTAATTCAAATTCTAATTAGATAGGTTTCTGACAGAAAATGACATTTGGGGATACAGAGGGACAGGGGACTGAGGACCTGTGGTTCCCAGAGCGCTCCACCACTGTGGTGTTCCTCACCATGTCTGGGTCTCTTCTAGACTCATTGATGGAGATCGACTGCTGTGATTGGTCAACAACTCCATTATTGTATCATGTGACTATTAGGATGGTAGAAGGCAAACTAGATGGATCGAGGTCTTTTAAAACTTGCAATATGTTCCTATGAATGCCCACACTGTATCGAGGATATCTAGGACTGGCCGGAGAGTACTCAAAAATAATACTAGAGCCAGGCATTAGGTACAACCAGAGGCTAACGATAATGCAGGGACTGATTCAGGCTGAACACAGCAATACACACTGCAGCCACGGTGCGCCGGTGGTGGAGGGAATGAATGTTTAAGGTGGTGGATGGGGTGCTGATCAACTAGACTACTATGCCCTGGATGGTGCCGAGCTTCTTGAGTGTTGTTGGAGCTGCACTCATCCAGGCAAGTGCAGAGTATTCCATCGCATTCCTGACTTAGCCTTGTAGATGGTGGAAAGGCTTTGGGGAGTCAGGAGGTGAGACACTCGGCACAGAATACCCAGCCTCTGACCTGCTCTTGTTGTTTCAGTATTTATATGGCTGGTCCAGTTAAGTTTTTGGTCAATGGTGACCCCCAGGATGTTGCTGGTGGGGAATTCGGCGATGGTGATGCCGTTGAATATCTAGGGGAGGTGGTTAGACTCTCTTGTTGGAGATGGTCATGGCCTGGCACTTGAGTGGCGCAAATGTTACTTGTCTAGGTCTGTCTAGATGCAGGCACAGACTGCTTCATTATCTGAGGAGTTGCAAATGGAACTGAACACTGTGCAATCATCAGCAAACATCCCCACTTCTGACCTTATGATGGAGGGAAGGTCATTGATGAAGCAGCTGAAGATGGCTGGGCCTAGGACACTGCCCTCAGAAACTCCTGCAGCGATGTCCTGGGGCTGGGATGATTGGCCTCCAACCACCACAACCATCTTCCACAGTGCAGAGTTTTCCCCTGGCCCCCAGTTTTACTCAAACACCTTGGTGTCACGCTTGGTCGAATGCTGCCTTGATGTCAAGGGCAGTGGTTCTCATATCAAGCACAGCAGCTTTTAAAGGGCTGATTCTCTATTTACTCACTCACTCACTCAGTCACATTAACTCACTAAATAACTCATTCACTCACTCATTTATTCACTCACTCATTCATTTACTCAGTTACTAATTCACTCACTCACTAATTCACTCACATTAATTCACTAATTCCCTCATTTAGTCATTCACTACTCACTCACTCACTCACTCTTTTACACTCAGGCATTAGATGCCATGATGTAAAGCTGTATTAAGAGGTATATTCCTGCCCACATTCCATCAAATGTTTCTTTTTCTGGTCCTTTGGGTGTTTAAAGGATGGAATTGGTTGAACCCATTGACCACCTCACAGAACCCTGCATCCCCTACATTTAACATGACAGGCACCAGCACAGGTACATTGGGGCCAAAACTCCGTGAGAGGCAGGGGTGCGTCCCAGTGTTACTGCCAAGCTGGTCACACCCGCAACCTACAGTGGAGTCGGAGAGGTCCCTTGTTGTTATGGCAATGGCAGAGGCCTGTGCCACTAAGGGTCCATTTAGGTTACCACCTCCATCTGGAGCCAGATTGTCCACCGAGATTGGTCAGATATACCTCCCCCACCAGAAGGATGAGAAACCACTGACTACATTGACCACCTCAGTTAGCTGGGTGGTGAAGGAGACAATTTCACATGGAGCCAACAGGAGCCAGTTTAGCCATGACATTTAATGCAAATGGAGGATCTGGAGGACCGACGGGCCCAGTCAGTGGACAACAGGAGTCAGTGAGGAGGTAGTGAGCCAAAGACAGTAAAAGAACTGGAAGGGGTAATTCAACATTATTACTTCTGTATTTAACATGTCTAAAGATGTGGCAACAATGCACTTGGAAAATCACAATATGATTGGGCAGAATCAGCATGGTATTATGACAGGGTAATCATTTTTGACAAATCTATTAGAGTTTTTTGAGGGTGTAACTTTCTCGGTAGATAAACAGGAACCAGTGGATGTAGTATATTTGGATTTTCAGAAGGCATTCAATAAGGTGCCACACAAGAGGTTGTTACACCAGATTAGGGCTCATGGGATTGGGATAATATATTAGCATGGATTGAGGATTGGTTAATGGACAGAGAACAGAAAGTAAGGAAAAACAGGTCACTTTCAAGATGGCAGGGTGCAACTAGTGGGGTGCCACAGGGATCAGTGCTGGGGCCTCAGCTACTTAAAATCTATATTAATGACTTAGATAAAGGGACTGAGTGCAATGTATCCAAGTTTGCTGACGATACAAAGCTATGTGGGGAAATAAGCTGCACACAAAGAGGTTGCAAAAGGATATAGACCGGTTAAATGAGTGGGCAATAAGGTGGCTGTTGGAGTATAATGTGAGGGAATGTGAAATTATCAACTTTGCTGGAAGAATGGAAAAGCAGAATATTTTTTCAAAGGTGCGAGACTGGTAAATGTTGGGATTTAGAACTGAGATGAGGTGAAATTTCTTCACTCAGAGGGTTGTGAATCTTTGGAATTCTCTGTGCCAGAGGGTTGTGGATGGATGCTCAGTCATTGAGTATATCTAAGACTGAGATCGATAGATTTTTGGACTCTACAGGATACAAGGTGATAGAGTGGGAAAGTGGAGTTGCTGTAGAAGTTCATGCCATGATCGTATTGAATGGCGGAACAGGCTTGAGGGGTCATATTTCCTACTCCTGCCCTTACTTCTTATGTTCTTCTGTCTCTAAATAAAACCCAGTATCCCATTTGCCTTTCTAAGTCATAAGAACAGGGTCACAGTCTAAGGATAAGGGGTAAGCCATATATGACCGAGATGAGGAGAAACCTCTTCACTCAGAGAATTGTGAACCTGTGGAATTCTCTAACACAGAAAGTTGTTGAGGCCAGTTCGTTATATATATTCAAAAGGGAGTTAGATGTGGCCCTTACGGCTAAAGGGGTTTGGAGAGAAAGCAGGAATGGGGTACTGAAGTTGCATGATCAGCCATGATCATATTGAATGGTGGTGCAGGCTCGAAGGGCCGAATGGCCTACTCCTGCACCGATTTTCTATGTTTCTATAACTAGAGGCCATCAATATAAGATAGTCACCAAGAAATCCATTCGGGAATTCAGAAGAAACTTCTTTACCCAGAGAGTGGTGAGAATGTGGAACTCGCTGCTACAGGGAGTGGTTGAAGCGAATAGTATCGATGCATTTAAGGGGAGGCTGGACAAGCATATGAGGGAGAAGGGAATAGAGGGTTATGCTGATAGATTTAGATGAGGAAAGACGGGAGGAGGCTCGAGTGGAGCATAAACGCCGGCATGGACTGGTTGGGCCGAATGGCCTGTTTCTGTGCTGTACATCATGTGTAATCCTGTGAAGTGAGTTGGAGTGAGCTGGGTGCTCTGAATATCTTTTCTTGTTCCTACATTCTCTGCTCCTGAGTTTGTGGATGGTTGTGGGGTGTGTTGTGTCCTTACAACAGCAAATCAACACGAGGCACATACTGGAGACAAGGTCACTCTGTGACCTGTACCTTTATTCCCAGGACCAAGCAGTGCTGGCCCTGCGTGGGACCTCCCTCTATATACCTGGATGACCAGGTGAGGAGTGTCCCCACAAGTTCACCCCCTATAGTCAAGGTGTGCATTTCTCAGGTGTATACAGTGTACAGTGTTGTTACATGAAGGTTATAGTTATGTGAGATTACAAACATGACATCACCTCCCCCCAACGTCTTTGGGTCAATGATTGAGTTGTTCAGGCGGTCGACGCTCTCTCGTGGAGCGCCGCAGTTGGGGCTCTGGTTGTTGAGCCTCGACATGCGTCTCTGTCACCTGTGGTGATTCCGGCCTGTCCGGGCTGGCCGCAGGGACTGTGCATGTTGCTGAATGTCCTTGTTGCTCGTTCACTGGCAGCATCTCATGATTTTCCTCAGGTTCCTCAGTGTCCATGCTGAATCTTTCTTTTACTTGGTCCAGATGCTTGCGGCATATCTGTCCATTGTTAAGTCTGACCACTGACCCTATTCCCCTCTTTACCAATTACAGTACCCTCAAGCCACTTGGGCCCCACAGCGTGATTAAGAACAAACACAGGATCATCGATTTCTACACATCTCCCCTTTGAGTTACGGTCATGGCACTCATTTTGGGACTGGCGCTTGTCCTCAACAATGTCTGACAGGACTGGATGAATGAGGTACAGCCGAGTTTTTAGTGTACATTTCATGAGTAGTTCCGCTGGCGGGACTCCCGTGAGCGAGTGCGGTTGGGACCTATAGGCCAGCGGGAGGCGCGATAGGCGGCATTGAAGGGAGGGTCCTTGAATCCGGAGCATGCCTTGCTTTATGATTTGGACCGCACGTTCCGCCTGGCCATTGGAAGCCGGCTTGAACGGCGCTGTCCTGACATGTTTGATGCCATTACCCGACATGAACTCCTGGAATTCATAGCTAGTGAAGCATGGGCCGTTGTCGCTAACCAGGATGTCTGGCAAGCCGTGGGTCGCAAAGACCGCACGCAGACTCTCCACTGTGGTGGATGTCATGCACGAATTCAATATGATGCACTCGATCCATTTTGAGTACACATCAACAACAATGAGGAACATTTTTCCCATGAACGGGCCCACATAGTCTGCGTGAATACGTGACCATGGCTTGGTGAGCCAGGACCATGGGCTGAGTGGAGCCTCTCTGGGGGCATTGTCCAGCTGGGCACACGTCGTGCACCTGCGAACACTGTAAAGTCCTGTCCCCTCAGTACAGATTCACACGAGGCATGTAGTGAAGTCAAAGTCACTCTGGACCTGCACCTTTTATTTCACAGCTCTGGAATGCTGCACTTGCCTGAGACCTATGCTTATGTACCTGTCTCTTGAAAGTGCACCCCCGGTGGTAAGGTATGCTGGTGGATACAGGTCATATCTTATTACAGTCATGTATAGCATGTTGGGATACAGTTATATATAATAATGTAAGATACATGACATCACCCTCTCCCAAGGTCTTATTGTCTTTATAGGTTCAGTCTCTCAGGTGGTCTACGCTCTCGCATGGAGCGTCTGAGTTGTAGTTCAGTTGTATGCCTTGATGTCTGTTTTTCTTTGGGTGTGGTTGCTGGTATCTCGCCTGGGCTGTCTGTTTCGAATGGTGTGATTGCTGTTGACTCGCCTGGGCTGTTTGTTGGGATTGCCCTTTCCTCAGGTTGTTCCCTCTGTCTGTCCACCAGGTGTGGTGCGAGTTCCACATTGTAGTCTGCCTCTGGTTCCGCAGTGCTGTTGGTAAATCTGCTTTTGACTTGGTCTACATGCCTCCGGCAGGTTTTGCCATTGTCCATTTGTACTACCAGTAGCCTGTTTCCTTCCTTGCCCGTTACTGTCCCTGCAAGCCATTTGGGATCCCTGCCATAGTTTAGTACAAACACTTTGTCCCCTATCTCATTCCATCTCCCCCTCGAATTTCTGTCATGGTACTCAGTCAGCTTATGGTGCTTTGCCTCAACGATTTCGTGCATGTCTGGGAGGATTAATGAGAGCCTTGTTTTTAAAGTCTTTTTCATCAACAGTTGCGCAGGGGGGATCCCAGTCAGTGAGTGCGGACGAGATCTGTATGTCAACAGCAGTCGCGACAGGTGACCCAGCAGCGTGGGACCTTGGGATTTTAAGCATGCCTTGTTTAATGATTTGCACTGCTCTCTCCGCCTGGCCATTGGAGGCTGGCTTGAACGGTGCCGTCTTGACGTGATTTATGCCGTGGTCAATTATAAAGTCTTGGAATTCTGCGCTGGTGAAGCACAGACCATTGTCACTGACCAATATGTCAGGGATTCCGTGCGTTGCAAACATGGTTGCGAGGCTCTCCACAGTGGTGGAGGTTGTGCTCGAGTTTAAAATGGTGCATTCGATCCACTTTGAAAATGCATCTACAATTACGAGGAACATTTTGCCCATGAATGGGCCCGCATAGTCTACGTGCACCCGCGACCACGGTTTGGTAGGCCAGGGCCAGGGGCTCAGTGGAGCCTCACTGGGGGCATTGCTGAATTGGGCACAAATGGTGCACCTTCGGACGCAGAGCTCCAAGTCCGCGTCAATACCAGGCCACCAGACATGGGATCTGGCTATGGCCTTCATGAGAACGATCCCCGGGTGCTCGCGGTGGAGCTTCCGGACAAATGCCTCTCTGCCTCGCAGAGGCATGACTACTCGGCTGCCCCACATCAGGCAGTCTGCTTGTAGTGATAGCTCATGCATGCGCCTGTGAAAGGGTTTTAATTCCTCGGGGCAGGCATCGCGAGCCTCTGCCCAGTCACCGATTAGGACACATCTTTTTACTAAGGATAACGTGGGTCGCTGGCCGTCCAGGCTCTGATTTGGCGAGCCGTAATGGGCGGACCTGTGGACTCAAAGGCATTGATTGCCATGACTATCTCACAGTCCTGTTCGTCAGATCCTTCCGTGGTCGCCAGGGGTAGCCTGCTGAGCGCGTCGGCACAGTTGTCTGTGCCTGGCCTGTGCCTTATGGTATAGTCATAGGACGCCAGCATGAGTGCCCACCGTTGAATTCACGCTGAGGCATTGGCGTTTATTGCCTTGCTCTCGGATAGGAGGGAGGTGAGGGGCTTGTGGTCGGTTTCTAACGCGAACTTGGCCCTGAAAAGGTATTGGTACATCTTTTTGACAGCGTACACGCACGCGAGCGCCTCCTTCTCTACCATTCCATACCCGCGCTCTGCTCGCGAAAGTGACCTGGAGGCATAAGCTATGGGTTGTAATTTGCCCGCACTATTGACATGTTGCAAAACGCACCCGACCCCATACACTGACACATCGCATGTGAGAACTAGCTTTTTACCTGGGTCAAAGAAAGTAAAAACACTGTTGGAACACAGAAGGTTGCGTGCCTTATTGAAGGCGCGTTCCTGGGCGTCCCCCCAAAACCAATCGCCCCCCCTTCCTGAGTAGCACGTGAAGAGGCTCCAGCAGCGTGCTTAAGTTCTGCATAAAGTTCCCAAAGTAATTGAGTAGCCCGAGAAAGGCGCGCAGTTCTGAGACATTCCGGGGCCTGGGTGCCAGGCGAATTGCTTCTGTTTTGGACTCTGTTGGGCGGATTCCATCAGCGGCAATCCTTCTGCACAAAAATTCAGCCTCGGGTGCAAGAAACAGGCACTTGGATTTCTTGACTCGTAGGCCTACCCGATCCAACCGCTTTAGTACTTCCTCCAAATTACGGAGATGGGAGTCGGTGTCTCTGCCCGTGATAAGTATGTCGTCTTGAAATACAACCGTCCCCGGGATGGATTTGAGCAGACTCTCCATGTTGCGCTGGAATATGGCAGCTGCCGACCTGATGCCGAATGGGCATCGATTGTACATGAAAAGGCCTCGATGTGTGTTGATGGTGGTGAGTAGCTTGGATTCCTCGGTCAATTCTTGCGTCATATACGCAGATGTGAGGTCTAATTTTGAGAAAAGTTTACCTCCAGCCAATGTAGCAAATAAGTCCTCCGCTCTGGGCAGCGGGTACTGTTCCTGTAGGGAGACTCTGTTTATGGTAGATTTGTAGTCCCCACAGATTCGTACGGATCCATCAGGCTTCATGACTGGGATGATGGGACTTGCCCAGTCGCTAAATTCCACAGGTGATATAATGCCTTCCCGTAGAAGCCTGTCTAGTTCGTGTTCAATCTTTTCCCTCATCACATAGGGTACAGCTCTGGCCTTGTGATGGACCGGTCTAGCATCCTGTGTGATGTAGATTTTGACTTTGGCCTCTTTGAAAGTGCCCACACCTGGCTGAAAGAGATGTTCAAATCTCTTTATAACTGTTGAGCAGGAGGTCTGTTCCTCTAATGACATGGCATGGACATCATCCCATTTCCAGTTTAGTTTTGCCAGCCAGCTTCTCCCCAGCAGTGCTGGGGGGTCTCCGGGGACAATCCACAGGGGAAGTCGGTTCACTGTCCCTTTGTGTGTGACAGAGAGCATGGCGCTGCCGAGGACTGGTACGATTTCTTTGGTACAGGTCCTTAGTTTGGTGTCGACCCTTGTGAGTTTTGGTCTGTCGCTTTTATGCGGCCACAGTTGTTCAAATTGTCGAGCGCCCATGAGAGATTGACTCGCTCCTGTATCCAGCTCCATGTTGACAGATATCCCGTTGAGTAGGACCCTCATCATTATAGGAGGCGTCCTGTCGTAGGAGCAGCGGCCATTGATCGTGTTGACCCGCTGTACATCGGTGTCCCGGGTACTGTCCCCACCGACTTCTGGTCCGCTTTCCGACCCATCCGATTCGTATACCAGCCGAGCTGCCGTTTCTTTGCACATGCGGGCCAAATGCCCTGTATATTCACAATTTCTGCAAACAGCCTGCTGAAATCGACAACCTCTTGACGAGTGCCCACCCCCACACCTCCAGCACAGACTGCTTGCAAAGAATGAGCTGCGTCTGGCTGATCTCTCTTGAGATTCTCTCAATTTGTAGTTGATTGCTCGCATTGTGGGTTGATGAGATGTGAACCTATGGCCCTTGATGGCTTCTGTTGCCACTGCTTGCTGTCGAAAGCCTGTTCTGCCGGTTTTGTCTGTGTGTGGGGGTAGCAGCTTGTTTAGTGCTGTGAACTTCTTGTTCCATTATTTCGTTAGTTGTCGTACCTGCATTGTAAATCAAGCTCGTTTCTTCTTCCCCTACCAAGAATGTCTGTGCAACCAGTGCTGCTGCCTCTAAGATCAGGTTCTTGGTCTCTATGAGCTTTCGGAATATGCCTGCGTGGCCTATTCCTTCAATGAAAAAGTCTCTCAGCATTTCTCTCCTCAGTTCATCGGAGAACTCACATAAACTAGCCAACCTCCGAAGTTCCGCCACGAAGTCGGGTATGCTCTGGCCCACACAGCGTCTGTAGTTGTAGAACCTGTGTCTGGCCATGTGTAGGCTGCTCGCTGGCTTCAGGTGGTCTCTTACCAGTGTGCTCAATTCTTCAAACGACTTGCTTGCTGGTTTCTCGGGTGCCAACAGATCCTTCATTAAAGAGTATGTTTTCGAGCCACAGCTGGTCAAGAGATGGGCTTTTCTCTTGTCTGCCGTGTCGTCGCCTAACCAGTCTTTGGTTACAAAGCTTTGCTGGAGCCTTTCTATAAAGCCCTCCCAATTGTCTCCCGCATTGTACTTTTCATCTGATCCGTTGTCCGCTATTCTGTGGATTCTGTAATCCCGTAACCCGTCGCCACTGTAAAGTCCTGTCCCCTCAGTACAGATTCACACGAGGCATGTAGTGAAGTCAAGGTCACTCTGGACCTGCACCTTTTATTTCACAGCTCTGGAATGCTGCACTTGCCTGAGACCTGTGCTTATATACCTGTCTCTTGCAAGTGCACCCCTGGTGGTAAGATATGCTGGTGGTTACAGGTGATATCTTATTACAGTCATGTATAGCATGTTGGGATACAGTTATATATAATAATGTAAGATACATGACAAACACAGTGTTCCAGGTCTGCATCAATTCCCGGCCACCATACATGTGACCGGGCAATGGCCTTCATAAGCACGATGCCTGGGTGCTCGTTGTGGAGTTCCCTGATGAATGCTTCCCTACCCCTCTGGGGCATGACTACCCGGCTGCCCCATAGGAGGCAGTCAGCTTGGATGGAGAGTTCATCCATCCGTCTGTGAAATGGTCTGACCTCTTCAGGGCATGCTCCGTGTGTGGGCGCCCAATCCCCAGTCAGGACACAATTCTTAATCAGAGATAGGAGATCTCTGTTTGTCCATGTTTTGATCTGGTGGACTGTGATTGGGGAGCCTGCGCTGTCAAAGGCATCGACAGCCATGACCATCTCTGCGCTTTGCTCCGCTGCCCCCTCAGTGGTGGCTAGTGGAAGCCTGTTGAGAGCGTCAGCGCAATTTTCGGTGCCTGGCCGTTGCCGTATGGTGTAGTCATACGCAGCCAGCGTGAGAGCCCATCGCTGTATGCGAGCTGACGCATTGGCATTGACAGCTTTGCTGTCAGACAATAGGGATGTTAACGGCTTGTGGTCCGTTTCTAACTCGAACCTTCTGCCAAAAAGGGACTGGTGCATCTTTTTCACCCCGTAGACACATGCGAGTGCTTCCTTTTCAACCATCCCTTACCCCCTTTCTGCTTGGGAGAGCGACCTGGAGGCATAAGCCACAGATTGGAGTTGGCCCTCATCATTACTCTGCTGCAACACACATCCAACCCCATAGGATGATGCATCACATGTCAAAACCAATTTCTTACAGGGGTCATACAGGGTTAATAACTTATTAGAACAAAGCAGGTTCCGCGCCCGATTGAAAGCCTGTTCCTGACAG
The DNA here is from genome assembly GCF_044704955.1 of Pristiophorus japonicus. Lineage (NCBI taxonomy): Eukaryota > Metazoa > Chordata > Chondrichthyes > Pristiophoridae > Pristiophorus > Pristiophorus japonicus. The sequence goes on along the minus strand of NC_091994.1, from coordinate 52,365,416 downwards.
TCCCCCCAAAACCAATCGCAACCCTTACGCAGGAGCACATGTAACAGCTCTAGCAATGTACTTAAGTTCGGTAGAAAGTTCCCGAAATAGTTCAATAGTCCCAGAAATGAACACAACTCCGATGTGTTGTCAGGCCTGGGCGTGCGACGGATCGCCTCTGTTTTGGATTCGGTAGGCCAGATCCCGTTTGCAGCAACCCTCCTGCCCAAAATCTCGACCTCTGGGGCCAAAAACACACACTTAGACTTCTTTAGTCGCAGGCCTACCCGATCCAGTCGGCGTAGCACCTCCTCCAGGTTGTGGAGGTGTTCCTCGGTGTCTCAACCAGTGATAAGGATGTCGTTCTGAAATACGATTGTTCTGGGGATGGATTTGAGCAAGCTTTCCATGTTTCTCTAAAAAATAGCGGCTGCTGAACGAATGCCAAACGGACACCTGTTGTAGACGAACAGCCCCTTGTGCGTGGTGATGGTGGTCAGTAGCTTGGATTCTTCGGCCAGCTCCTGGGTCACGTAGGCTGAAGTGAGGTCCAACTTGGTGAACAGCTTGCCGCCTGCCAGCGTGGCTAAAAGATCCTCCGCTCTCGGAAGCAGGTATTGGTCCTGAAGGGACACTCGGTTAATGGTGGCCTTGTAGTCGCCACAGATCCTGACCGAGCCATCTGTTTTTAGGACAGGGAAGATGGGGCTTGCCCAGTCGCTGAATTCAATGGGCGAAATGATGGCCTCTCTTAGCAACCTATCCAACTCACTCTCAATTTTTTCCCGCATCACATACGGCACAGCTCCGGCTTTGTGGTGCACTGGTGTGGCGTCCAGGGTGATGCGTATCCTTACTTTGGTGCCTTTGAAAGTACTGACACCAGGTTGAAATAATGACTCGAACTTTAGTAGGACTTGTGAGCATGAGCTTCGCTCCACAGATGAAATGGCGTGCACATCCTCCCATTTCCAGTTCATCTCAGCTAGCCAGCTCCTCCCCAAAAGCGCGGGTCCATTTCCCGGGACAATCCAGAGTGGCAGCCGGTTCTAAGATCCATTATGTGTGCTCACCAACATTGCACTGCCTAGCACTGGGATGATCTCTTTGGTGTACGTCCTTAATTGCGTGTCAATGCGTTCCAGTTTGGGTCTGCTAGCTCTGAGTGGGCACAGTTTCTCGAATTGTTGGACACTCATAAGTGACTGGCTGGCCCCTGTGTCCAGCTCCATGCGTACCAGGATGCCATTTAACAGTACTCTCACCATCATAGGTGGCGTTTTTGTGTATGAGCTGTGGATGTTTGCCACCTGGACCCGCTGAACTTCAGCATCCATTGCTGTGTCCCAAGCATACCCCTGCCTTGCAGACCCCTCTTGTGGTTCATCCATTTCGTAAACCAGCCTCGCTGCGGGCTTCCTGCACATCTTGGCTAAATGTCCACTCAAGTTACAATTACTGCAGATGAATTGTTGAAACCTGCAGGTTTTCGCAGCATGTCTGACCCCGCACCTCCAGCATGAGCTGAGATTGTTGTGAACAAAAGAGCTGTTACCAGGCATTCCTCTCTGATTGTCTCTTTGATTACTCTTGAACACTCTGTTTGTGGGTGTCAATGGTCCCATCCCGTGACGTATTGTCCCTTGTGATGATGTAAATGTCCGTTCAATCTGTCACTGTCTCTGTTGCGGGCCCACCCTATAGTCTGTTACTGCCTGGTTGGTATTGGATTGCCGTTGCCTGCCTGCGGGGTTCTGAGTCGCGTTTACCATGTTAACTCCCTGCTCCATCGTCATGTTGGGAGCAGGGTTGCGTGCGTATACAATCTTGGCTTCCTCCTCCCCCTCCATGAAGGTCTGAGCCATCAACGCCACTGCTTCCAAAGTCAAGTCCTTGGTCTCAATTAGCTTCCTAAAAATCCCGGCATGACCAATGCCCTCAATGAAGAAATCCCGCAACATCTCCCCCCTGCAGGCATCTGTGAACTTACAGAGACTGGCCAAGCGCCGAAGATCCGCAACGAAGTCCGGTATGCTCTGCCCTTCCCGACGTCGGTGCGTATAGAATCGGTTTTGGGCCATGTGTATACTACTCGCCAGTTTGAGGTGCTCACCGATCAGTTTGCTGAGCTCCTCGAAGGTCTTGTCCGCCGGCTTCTTGGGTGCGAGCAGGTCTTTCATCAGCGCGTACGTCTTAGGTCCACAACTGGTCAGTAGATGTGCCCTTCGCTTATCAGCCGTTGCATCTCCCAGCCAGTCCTTCATGACAAAGCTCTGCTGGAGCCTCTCAACTAAATCGTCCCAGTCCTCACCAACACAGTACCGTTCCTCCGTGCTACCGGTGGACATTCTCTTGAGTCGTTGATTCCTGTAACTCGTCGCCAAATATTGTGTCCTTACACACTACAGCAAACCAACACGAGGCACATACTGGAGACAAGGTCACTCTGTGACCTGTACCTTTATTCACAGGACCAAGGAGTGATGACCCTGCGTGGGACCTCCCTTTATATACCTGGATGACCAGGTGAGGAGTGTCTCCCACAAGTTCACCCCGTGGTCAAGGTGTGCATTTCTCAGGTATATACAGTGTACAGTGTTGTTACATGAAGGTTACAGTTATGTGAGGTTACAAACATGACAGGGTGTATCGGTGTTTTCAGCTGAGCCGGGAAACTGGCAGGTCAGTGATGGGATTGGGATTAGAGCATCACGATAAGGTTTGATATCCAGGGCAGATCTTAAATTAAATCAGGACTCTTTTTAAATAAAATGTAATAAATGTAATTCCTGGGACTGGGAGGGTGTCTCCAAAACAGAAGCTGGGCAGAGGGGCAGAATTAGTAGCGGGATCCGATGGCAGTTAATCTGTGCGCAGTGGAGGTGGGTTAAGACTTATTGCCCCCCGCACTGATGTTCAGAAGATGAGTTAGGGACTGGAGGGATGATGTCTCATAAGAACATAAGAAATAGGAGCAGGAGGAGGCCATCTGACCCCTCGAGCCTGCTCCGCCATTCAATAAGATCATGGCTGGTCTGATCATGGAATCAGTTCAACATCTCTGCCCGCTCCCCATAACCCTTGACTCCCTTATCATTCAAAAATCTGTCTCTCTCCACCTTAAATTTCGATGTATCTATTTGTACTGCACTTTTTTTGACAGACATGTGACAAGCCCCACCCCCGCCAAGCTCCGCCCCCCCCCACCCCCACCCCCACCCAGCCCCAAGTCATTCCCTCCATGTGGTGCCGAGAAGCAGGAACTGAGGCTCCGACTCTCTTCGCCCGCTCAGGCCCCAGCCCCCTCACCCCCATCCCCCCCCCCACACCAGCCCCCCCCCCCTCCCCACCCCCGTCCCCCAACTCTCTCCCCCCTAGCGAGCCTGGGCCAAGAGCAGTGGTCCTGGGGCCGAGAGTGAGTCAGAGGCTGGGGGGAAAGTGAGAGAGGCTGGGGGAGAGAGGCTGGGGGAGAGAGGCTGGGGGAGAGAGGCTGGGGGAGAGAGAGAGAGGCCGAGGGAGAGAGGGAGGGATTTCTGCAGTCTGGAGGAGTCAGTGTTCCATATTTATGTTGAGTGTGTCAGGTTGCAGCCCCTGTTCCATTATTTGAAGCGGCTGCTCCTCAATTTTTGGCCGCACTTCAGTCCCACACTCCTGATCTTTGGGCACCCTGTGCGAAGGGGAGCGGGTAGGTCCGAGGGCCTCCTTGTAGGGCTGCTCCTGGACCTGGCCAAGGGGGCCATCAGCCGGTGCAGGTAGCGGGCAGTCGAGGGGGTCGTTCAGCCTGACTGCCTGCCTCTCTTCCGCGGTTACATCCGAGCCAGGGTGTCCCTGGAGATGCAGCACGCGGTGTCCACCGGTACGCTCGCGGCCTTCCGGGACTGGAGTGCATCGTCATCCCCGCCAACCAAATTTTGATTTAATTTGATAAAGTTCCCAAGTTAATTTGGATTTATGGATTCCAGTGCCCTTTAAAAAATGAGGTACTTGATTTAAACGTTCAACTCAAAATAGTTGAGGGAGAGAGGGAGAAAGACTGCAGGGGGGGGAGAGAGAGAAGCTGGGGAGAGAGGGAGAGAGGCTGGGGGGGGGGGAATGAGAGAGGCTGGGGAGAGAGGGAGAGAGGCTGGGGGGGGGGGAGAGAGAGAAGCTGGGGAGAGAGGGAGAGAGGCTGGGGGGGGGGGGAAGGAGAGAGGCTGGGGGAGAGAGAGAAAGACACGGTGGGGGGGCCGGGGGGGTGGAGACACGGGTGGGGGAGGGGGAAGATGGATCACATTCTTCCAACCCCCTACAAGGGATATAATTGGAGTGGATGATATCTAGAAGTCACGATACTGTCACTATTCACTTCATACCCAATAAACCTGTTAACAATCCGTACACAATGCCTGCCCCATCTGTGGTGGTGGGGGGGGGGGGGGCGGTGGAGGGGAACGATGCACTTGGACTGGGGTAGGGCACCGGCTGGGGGAGGGATGTACATGGACTGGGGGTAAGGCACTTTGGCTGGCCCTTGCTGTCTTCTGGGGAGCTCTGTCCTCTGTCGCTTCAGGAAGTCAAAGTGGATCAAGTTACAATTTGCAAAGTCAGTGAGACCTTGGGATGGGCGGTTCCAGTTACACATTCCTGTGAAACGTCAGGGTGTGGCTTATCCTCCAAGGGGACCAATCATAGATAAAGGGTGGAGCATGGTGGCCATTTTTGCAGTTCAAATAAGCACGTCCCTTAAATACATTCAATGACCCAGCCTTCACAGCTCTCTGGGGCAGACAATTCCACAGATTCACAACCCTCTGAGAGAAGAAATTCTTCCTCATCTCAGTTTTAAATGAGCAACCCCCTTATTCTGAGACTATGCCCCCTAGTTTTAGATTCCCCCACGAGGGGAAACATCCTCTCTGCATCTACCTTGTCGAGGCCCCTCAGAATCTTATACATTTCAAAAGATCATCTCTCATTCTTCTAAACTCCAATGAGTATAGGCCCAATCTGCTCAACCTTTCCTCATAAGACAACCCCCAGGGTCGACGCAACAATTAGGCAAACCAGGCGATCACCCAGGGTGCCTAAATTTGGGGGGGGCGCCAAAAAGATTGAATGTAATGGATTTCTCCAAGGGACGTACTGGGAAATGGGTTCAAATCCAGCGGGAATTCTCCTCACGAGAGCCCTCAATAATGAACCTGCCTTGAGTATTTTGTAACTAGGGCGCAGTGCATTTCGAGTTAGATAGAACACCGAGATCCCACAGAACTAACAGGGATATCGCCCTCTTTCTCCCTGCCTTGTTAATCTGACACTGCCCTGCACTGCTTTCATTTAAACACCTCGATACGTTTGAAGATCAGGGCAAAGTGGGAAGCTTTGGAACCGGGAACAAGATGTAGCCAGGCGCTGCTGGTTGCTGAGCAACGGGAGAGCATCAAAGTCGGCAGCGGGTTCCCGGCCTTCCTTTTTATTTCATTTCCATTTGATTTTCTTCGCTTCTGGAGAGTGGAGTTTTTGATTTACTGTTCATACAGCCCACCCTGTGAGCCGCCGAACTGTCTGTAGGCCCCCCTCCCTGGGGCCCCCCCCCGGTGTAGCCTCTCTCTGCCCCCCCCTGGTGTAGCCCCCCTCCCTGGCCCCCACCCCCCCAGTGTAGCCCCCCTCCCTGCTCCCCCCCCCCCAGTGTAGCCCCCCCTCCCTGCCCCCCCCCCGGTGTAGCTCCCCCTCCCTGCCCCCCCCCCGTTGTAGCCCCCCTCCCTGGCCCCCCCCCCCCCGTTGTAGCCCCCCTCCCTGGCCCCCCCCCCCGGTGTAGCCCCCCCTCCCCTGCCCGCCCCCCCCCCCCGGTGTAGCCCCCCCTCCCTGCCCCCCTCCCTGCTCCCCCCCCCGGTGTAGCCCCCCCTCCCTGCCCCCCCCCGGTGTAGCCCCCCTCCCTGCCCCCCCCAGTGTAGCCCCCCTCCCTGCCCCCCCCACCCCCGGTGTAGCCCCCCTCCCTCCCCCCCCCGGTGTAGCCCCCCTCCCTGTCCCCCCCCGGTGTAGCTCCCGTCCATGCCCCCCCCCCCCGGTGTAGCCCCCCTCCCTGCCCCCCACCCCCCCCCCGGTGTAGCCCCTCTCTGGCTCCGCCCCCGGTGTAGCCCTCCTCCCTGGCCCCCCTCCCTGGGCCCCTCCCCCCGGTGTAGCCCCCCTGAATATATTTAAGAAGGAGATAGATAGATTTCTAGAAACAAACAGCATTAAGGGCTATGGGAAGAAAGCGGGAATATGGTGTTGAGATAGAGGATCAGCCATGATCATATTGAATGGTGGTGCAGACTCGAAGGGCCGAATGGCCTACTACTGCTCTTATTTTCTATGTTTCTATGTTTCTATGTAAGTCGTATACTGACAATATATCCTAGCATGCTGTGAGGACACGAAATAATCACTGCTTATTTCAATTTTCCCAATTTATGACCAAACATTGTGCAGCAGGCTCGGGTGTTTCCTGTCTCACACAACCTTCACCACGGCGAGGACTTCGCAGGAAGCATACGGAAAAAATGAAACTCTTTTCCCAGTTTAGTGGAACATCTGCCGGACAGTGCTTGGTCATAAATTGGGAAAATTGAAATAAGTAGTGATTATCATGAATAATTTTACTTTGGATATGATAATAAACCAGTACATGTAGGACATCTTGCAATGTTTTTTTCCTTTATATTGGAATGGGTTGAGGTAGAGGGGATTGGCGGGGCGCCAGGTGAACAGTTTGCCGAGGGCACCAATTACTCTTGTACCGGCCCTGCAACCCCTTCATCTCAGGAATCAACCTGCTGAGCCTTCTCTGAACCACACACACCAGAATTCTCAGCAGCCCTGCCTCCTCTGACCCCCGATGCAGACTACATCGGCACGATGCAGGATGTCAGCCTGGCGCAGGCCGGACCCACAATGCCGCATGATTAACATCTGGAAAGGATATTCTCCAAAATGGACCATCCTTCTGCCCAGAACTTTGCTGTTAGCCCGAAAGACCCATGACCCCCAGTGGAGCAGCGATGTGTCACTCTGAATTCTGGGATGAACAGCCAGGAAGATGCTTTATGCAGGATTTGGGATGGAGTCAGGGCCGGGGCAGACACGTGGTTGGAAGGCCCACTTCACCACCTCATCAAAGGGAGAATTGAGGAATCTCAGGTTTCAAATATTTCCATCAGGGTTACTTTTAAACAGTCTCACATTGGGGCTACTTTAAAAGAGAATGTTGCCCTCTTATAAATCAAACAAGGAATATATGGTGCAAATAGACTAATGAACAAGGTCAGAAAATGCGGAGCTAGGGGACAAGACGCAGAATGGATCGCTAGCTGGCTTCAAGACAGAAAGCAGAGAGTAGGGGTAAAGGGTAACTATTCACAGTGGCAGAAGGTGGGTAGTGGTGTTCCACAAGGATCAGTGCTGGGACCGCTGTTGTTCACAATTTATATTAACAATTTAGACTTTGGAATCAAAAACATAATTTCTAAATTTGCAGATGGCACCAAATTTGGGGCGATAGTCAATACAGAGGAAAACATTAATAAACTTGCAGAATGGGAAAATGAAATTCAAAATGTGAGGTGTTACATTTTGGTAGGAAGAATAGGGAGGTCACTTATTACTTGGAGGGTGCGAGTCTGGGTGGGGTAGAGGAACAAAGGGATCTCGGAGTACAAATACACAAATCACTAAAAGTTACAACACAGGTTACTAAGGCCAGAAAAATAACAAACCAAGCACTAGGGTTTATTTCTAGAGGGATAGAATTGGAAAGTAGGAAAGTTATGGTAAACCTGTATCGAACCTTGGTTAGACCACACTGCGTACAGTTCTGGTCGCCATATTATAAAAAGGATATAGAGGCACTGGAGAGGGTGCAGAGAAGATTTACAAGGATGATACCAGAAATGCGAGGGTATATATATATCAGGAAAGGATGAACAGGCTGGGTCTCTTTTCTCTTGAAAAAAGAAGGCTGAGGGGTGACCTAACAGAGGTCTTTAAAATGATGAAAGGTTTTGATAGTGGATACAGAGAGAATGTTTCCACTTGTGGGGAAGAGCATAACTAGAGGCCATCAATATTAGATAGTCATCAAGAAATCAAACAGGGAATTCAGAAGAAACTTCTTTACCCAGAGAGTGGTGAGAATGTGGAACTCGCTGCCACAGGGAGTGGTTGAAGTGAATAGTATCGATGCATTTAAGGGGAGGCTAGACAAGTGTACGAGGGAGAAGGGAATAGAGGGTTATGGTGATAGGTTTAGATGAGGAAAGACGGGAGGAGGCTCGAGTGGAGCATAGACACTGGCATGGACTAGTTGGGCCGAATGGCCTGTTTCTGTGCCATATATCCCGTGTAATCCGATGTAAAAATTCTGATTGTGTGGAGCTGGCCAATATCAACCTATTCCCTGAGCTCACGTTACAATTTTTTAAATAACCTTATATTATAAGTTCTCTGGAACAAAGCCTTTGATGTTGAGGCTCCATGGTGACCACCCAGGAATGGACTGAGATAAAGACGGAAATATTAAACTCCAGCAAATCCCTTTGTTCGACCGTGATGGTGAAGGATTTGATGGAGAAGGGTTTTCATTGAGTCAGTTAGTCATGCTTTGTCAATCAGCCCCTTTATAGAGCTTTTGGCATGCTGCCTTAGACCAAAGATTAATTTTAAAAAGTACTTTTATCATCCTGAGATCGTCATGGGACACCAGCCAAAGGGGCAGAGTATGTGTGAGAATGTCCTATCCCATACTCAGGCTCAGTTAAAATTAAAGGGTGACTACCTTTAACAGTGACTGCACTCCAAAACTACTTCATTGGTTGTAAGGCGCTTTGAGACATCCAGTGGTCGTGAAAGGCGCTATATAAACAGAGTGACGGCTACGTTCAAGCCAGGGTGTCCCTGGAGATGGAGCACGCGGTGTCCACTGGTACGCTCGTGGTCTTCCGCGAGAGGTGGGCACCGGAGAGGCTGGAGTGCATCGTCAGCCCCGGGAACAGAATTTAAATTCGATTTGATTTGATTGGATTTGACAAAGGTTCCCTTTATGGTCAATTGTTAATTTGTGGTTTTTGGTGTCCTCAAAAAAAGGGGCGCTTGAATTAAAGTTTCTACCAAAATAGTTCTAAACGGTGACTATTTGTCCTAACGTGCTTCTGCTCCTGCATCCTCCCCCAGCACCCGCCCCCCCCCCCCTCCCCACCACCCCCACCTCTGCCCGAAACCGCAACCGGGCGTGGGGCCACACTGTCCGACTGAGCTGTAAACGGCCAAGCCTCCGACCAGGTGGGAAGTGAGAAAATGGCAGGCAGATCTGGATGCAACACCACATGTGGTGGGAGGACTCAATAGCAGGTACTCTGTTACCGAGAATGTGTTACCAGTACAGGCATTACCAATGCCACAAAAGCATCATTAAATTGGGACAACAGAAAACACGTGACAAACAGTTGTTCACACTTTGAACAATGCTTTATCTTGAAGTTGTGTTTGCTGTAACAGGTTGAAGGAGGTTACAGCATCACCTCTGGAGAAAGTTAGTATAGCAGGCATTCCAATAACATCATTACCCATTGACTTCAATATACCAAGTGTCACTATTGTGACAAGTTCAAAGAATCTCGAGGATTTTAAGATTTTATGGATAGGTCCAACATAGGACATCTCTAGAAAATCGACATTATAGATGCAGACTGATTCACCATTAAATCAATTTTATTGAGTGCCCAAAATGATGGATTGTAGCACTGGTTCTCAAACTGGGCGTGTTAAGGGTTGTGAGAGGTGTGAGTGGTGACAGAGTGAGAGATGAAGGAGCGAGGGAAACACTGTATGACAGTTATACCTCAAACACTCCCTGCGGCACTGTACTAAGGGAAGAGAATGTTTGACAGCCGGCAGAGACACACCATGAAGCTGACAGTGAATTTTGAAAAATGTTGGGCAGGGGTCAGGGGTAGGGGTGGGCAGGGGTTGGGGTCAGAGGGCGGGTCAGGGGGTGGCACCAGGGAGAGGGGTCAGGGTGAAGGTCAGGGGGAGGGGTGGTCAGGGGGTGGGGTCAGAGGATAGGGCAGGAGGTGGCGTTAGGGGGAGGGGTCAGAGGGAGGGGTCAGGGGATGGGGTCAGGGGGTGGGGTCAGAGGAGGGGTCAGAGTGAGAGGGGGTGGGATCAGGGGGAGGGGGCAGGGGAGGGGTCGGGGGAGAGGTGGTCAGGGGTTGGGGTCAGAGGGTGGGGCAGGGGGTAGCGTCAAGGTGAGGGGTCAGGGGGAGGGGTCAGGGGGTGGGGTCGGGTGAGGGGTCAGGGGGAGGGGGCAGTGGGTGGGGTCAGGGGGAGAGGTGGTTAGAGGGTGGGGTCAGGGGGAGGGGTCAGGGGGAGGGGGCAGTGGGTGGGGTCAGGGGGAGAGGTGGTTAGAGGGTGGTGTCAGGGGGAGGGGTCAGGGGAAGGGGCAGTGGGTGGGGTCAGGAGGAGAGGTGGTCAGGGGTTAGGGTCAGGAGAGGGGGAGGAGGTGGGGGCAGTGGGTGGGGTCAGAGGGAGAGGTGGTTAGGAGGTGGGGTGAGGGGAAGGGTCAGGGGGTGGGGTCAAAGGAGGGGTCAGGGGGAGGGGGCAGGGGGAGGGGTAAACAGGGGGATGGGTAGTCAGGAGGGTCTGACATTAACAACCACTGTGACTAACTTGCCGATTGCCAAAGTCGGCTTCCAACAGACTGCAGTGTTCCTCAAGAAGAGGAACCTTCAAGTTTCAAGAACAAGTTCCCAAACACACAGGATTACATCGGATTACACGGGATATACGGCACAGAAACAGGCCATTCGGCCCAACCAGTCCATGCCGGCGTTTATGCTCCACTCGAGCCTCCTCCCGTCTTTCGCCCATCACCATAACCCTCTATTCCCTTCTCCCTCGTACACTTGTCCAGCCTCCCCTTAAATGCATCGATACTATTCGCTTCAACCACTCCCTGTGGCAGTGAGTTCCACATTCTCACCACTCTCTGGGTAAAGAAGTTTCTTCTGAATTCCCGATTGGATTCCTTGGTGACTATCTTATATTGATGACCTCTAGTTATGCTCTTCCCCACAAGTGGAAACATTCTCTCTGTATCCACTCCATCAAAACCTTTCATCATTTTAAAGACCTTTGTAAATCATCCTTGTAAATCTTCTCTGCACCCTCTCCAGTGCCTCTATATCCTTTTTATAATATGGCGACCAGAACTGTACGCAGTACTCTAAGTGTGGTCTAACCAAGGTTTGATGCAGGTTTAGCATAACTTCCCTACTTTTCAATTCTATCCCTCTAGAAATAAACCCGAGTGCTGGTTTGCTTTTTTATAGCCTTGCTAATCTGTGTCACTACCTGTAGTGGTTTCTGTGTTTGTATTCCGAGATCCCTTTGTTCACCTTCACCGAGAAATGGAATACGACAACAATCTGCCCACCGATCACCATCGAAGATCAGCTTGCTAACGGCCTGAAGTTGACCTTTGACATAGCATTTGTAACAACATCGCACTGAGATCCGTATTTCCAGGCAAGATGTGACCTCCATCTTGTGTTCACCAAAATGTAAACCTTGCATTTATCTGTGTTGAAGTTAATTTGCCAATTATTTGCCCATTCTTCAAGTTTATTAATGTCTTCTTGTAATTTGTTGCAGTCCTCCTCAGTATTAACTATCCCCGCAATTTGGAGTCATCTGTAAATTTAGAAATTCTGTTTTTGACTCCAAAGTTTAAACGGTTAATATAAATTGTGACCAACAGTGGGTCCCAGCACTGATCCTTCGATAGCACTCAGGCTCCCGTTAACCATTCACGTGTCGAGGGTGATGGATAGCGCTCCGGATTGTGTTAACCCTGTCCGTATCGATGTTGAGCAGTGAACAGAACTTCTCGAAGTTGAAGCTCATAAAAACATATTTGTGATAAACCACAGAACATAACAGGTTACGTTTGCTGGCTATCTGTCGGGAATGACGGGGCTCAAAAGATCTTTGTGAACAAAGTTTTTATTAATTTGTTATTGTTATTTATTAGGTTAGTGTTTAATTTAATATTTTGTTTACTTATCACTTAGCTATAATGTTATTTTTTTATGATTTATGTTGTTTATTATTTAAACTATAAAAACCTTTGGAGATTACAGCTTTATTTCTGACACTGTCGCTTAATACCACGACACACCTAAACTCCAATACAAGTTCGCCGAAGTCACCATGTTCCCTGAGGCCACCCAATCTTGAGCGAATCATTAAGTAGCTTGTCATTACTCGAGGATAAGTGTTCACTGTAACTCGGGGTAGCTTAATGGGAACTTTCCCTCTTTAGTTCTGGCAAATAAAACATTTTTACATTTTTTCAGTCAACATCATTACTCCCAGGTCAGAGATAATATGGGGTGCAAACAAACATCCCCTTTGCACTGTCCCATCAACCACTCCCAAGTCAGGTATAAGGGAGTAGGGAGGGCTCCCTCAACTCTGTCCCAGCAACATGCCTTAGCTTCAAGGCTTGAAGAGCACCCCTTACATTTCACTGCTCGATCCGCAGTGACCTGTTTGCGTGCAACTGATGAGGGATGATTCCCATCCACTTGAAACAGGGTTGAGGCTAAAGTCATTTTATTTAAGGCCGTTACAGATGGTAAAGATAAAAAGCTGGAGACAGGAGGATTGTTTGCCTTTGCTGACTGGGCAATAAATCTGTGAAGTTAACTCACTTCAACAGCTCTGAAAAGGAACTGCATATCTGGTTGAGGAAATGGTTGAACGTGGCAGCTCTCAGTACAGCAGAATTGATCACTGATCCTGGCCCTATCACAGCGCTCGCCCAGGATGTACAATGGGCCGGCATTTCAATCATTCAATGCTTGAGTTTTCACCAGTCAGGAAGGAACGCGAGTTTTCTTTTGGGAGGAGGAGGCTTCATGAACATCCCCATCCTCAATGCTGGCAGAGCCCTGTGCCCAAGTGCGGAGTGGATGATCCATATTGACCTCCTCCCGAGCTCCCCACCATCACAGAAGCCAGTCTTCAGCCAATTCGATTCACTCCACGTGATACCAAGAAACGGCTGAATGCACTGGATAGAAAGAACAAAGAAAAAAAGACTTGGATTTCACGAGCATTGTACGTCCCAAAGCACTTTACAGCCAATGAAGTACTTTTGGAGTGTAGTCACTGTTGTAATGTGGGAAACACAGCAGCCAATTTGCGCACAGCAAGCTCCCACAAACAGCAATGTGATAATGACCAGATAATCTGTTTTTTGTTATGTTGATTGAGGGATAAATATTGGCCAGGACATCGGGGATAACTCCCCTGCTCTTCTTGGAAATAGTATAATGGGATCTTTTATGTCCATCTGAGAGAGCAGACAGGGTCTCGGTTTAACGTCTCATCAAAAAGACGGCACCTCTGACAGTGCAGCACTCCCCTAGTTTTCGCCTAGATTTATGTGCTCAAGTCTCTGGAGTGGGACTTGAACCTACAACCTTCTGACTCAGAGACAAGAGCACGACCCACTGGTTACAGCAAAGGCTATGGGCCCTGACAACATCCTGGCTGTTGTGCTGAAGACTTGTGCTCCAGAACTAGCCGCGCTTCTAGCCAAGCTGTTCCAGCACAACTACAACACTGGCATCTACCCAACAATGTGGTAAACTGCCCAGGTATGTCCTGTCCACAAAAGCAGGACAAATCCAATCTGGTCAATTGCCGCCCGATCAGTCTACTCTCAATCACCAGTGAAGTGATGGAAGGTGTTGTCGACAGTGCTATCAAACGACACTTACTCACCAATAACCTGCTCACCGAAGCTCAGTTTGGGTTCCGCCAGGACCACTCGGCCCCAGACCTCATTACAGCTTTGGTCCAAACATGGACAAAAGAGCTGAATTCCAGAGTGAGGTGAGAGTGACTGCCCTCGACATCAAGGATCCCTAGTAAAACTGAAGTCCATGGGAATCAGGGGGGAAACTCTCCCATGGCTGGAGTCTTACCTAGCACAAAGGAAGATGGTTGTGGTGGTTGGAGGTCAATCCTCCCAGCCCCAAGACATCGCTGCAGGAGTTCCTCAGGGCAGTGTCCTAGGCCCAACCATCTTCAGCTGCTTCATCAATGGCCTTCCCTCCATCATAAGGTCAGAAGTGGGGATGTTCGCTGATGACTGCACAGTGTTCAGTTCCATTCACAACCCCTCAGATAATGAAGCAGTCCATGCCGCATGCAGCAAGACCTGGACAACATTCAGACTTGGGCTGATAAGTGGCAAGTAACATTCGCGCCACAAGTGCCAGGCAATGACCATCTCCAACAAGCGAGAGTCTAACCAACTCCCCATGACATTCAACGGCATTACCATCGGCAAATCTCCCACTATCAACATCCTGGGTGTCACCATTGACCAGAAACTTAACTGGAGCAGCCACATAAATACTGTGGCTACAAGAGCGGGTCAGAGGCTGGGTATTCTGTGCCGAGTGTCTCATCTCCCGACTCCCCAAAGCCTTTCCATCATCTACAAGGCACAAGTCAGGAATGTGATGGAATACTCTCCGCTTGCCTGGATGAGTGCAGCTCGAACAACACTCAAGAAACTCGACACCATCCAGGACAAAGCAGTCCGCTTAATTGGCCCTCCATCCACCACCTTCAACATTCACTCCCTCCACCACCGGCGCACCGTGGCTGCAGTGTGTACCATCTACAAGATGCACTGCAGCAACTCGCCAAGGCTTCTTCAGCAGCACCTCCCAAACCTACGACCTCTACCGCCTAGCAGGACAAGGGCAACAGGCGCATGGGAACACCACCACCTCCACGTTCCCCTCCAAGTTACACATCATCCTGACTTGGAAATATATCGCCGTTCCTTCATCGTCGTTGGGTCAAAATCCTGGAACTCCCTCCCTAACAGCACTGTGGGAGCACCTTCGCCACACGGACTGCAGCGGTTCAAGAAGGCGGCTCACCACCACCTTCTCAAGGGGCAATTAGGGATGGGCAATAAATGCCAGCGACGCCCACATCCCAAGAATGAATTTTTTTTAATTCAAAGTGTTTTCAGTGGGTATTCAGCTCCTTCAGAAGATGAAGACTAATTGCCTACAAATCTGGCCGTGCAGTCCCTCCTGGGCCCGCAATCTGGCGTGCATGGAGGGTCGCTTGGTACAAGCCTACCATACCGGCGTCGGCAACAAAACCCATCAGCAGCAGGGCCTGCGCCTGAAATAGACATTGGGCCCTTTGCATCTTCAAATCAGGGGCCCAACGCCTGTTTAACACTGTACTGCAGTATTGGTTTGCTCTGGGGCAATTAGGACACCAGGCCTACAGGCAGAATAACAGCCCTGCACCCAGCAAGGTGTGTAAACAATGTACCTGAATGTGGACATGGCCGGGACTGCTCATCGCAACCCAGGCCCCTGTCGGCCACCACTACCCCGACCTCACCCCCTCCACCCCCGATCACCACTGACACACCCCTACATCCCGGCCTCTGGCACCCACAATCAGCACTAACTGCTACCCTCCCTCCCTCCCTCCACCACCCCCCCTCCCTCCCTCCCTCCCACCACCCTCCTCCCTCCCTCCCTCTTGAAATCGGGTCCTAGAACGTCAGTAACTAAACCAATGGGGCAGCCAAATGTGAATTTCACCACAATCACATCAGAGTTTGACAAATGTTTATTTAGTATATCCACATCACAAGCCTCCCCTGTCTCCCTTGTTTCCCCTGGCTCCCCTGACTCCCCTGCCTGGAGGCCTCAGGCAAAAGCACTCTCTCAGCAGGCCGGAGATGTCGAGTGACCCTGGGGAGGCGTTTGGTGGTGGCTTGCTGGACGAGTGGACAATGTCAGGGGGACAAAGGTGTGACTCACCATCCTGGCTCCATCCTCGGGTGTTGCTGCAGCAGGCCTGGCATTTCTGCTACTTGTCGCTGTTTATCTGCTCTTCACGGCACGGGGAATGTTTCTGTGTTTACACCAGTTCCATTATCCGCTACAGAGCCAGAAAACATCTCCTTCTCTGCCCTCAGAGGGAAAAAACATTGGATGCCCGTAATTCTTGGCATAACAGTAAAATACTGCGGATGCTGGAATCTGGAATAAAAACAGAAAATGCTGGAAACACTCAGCGGGTCGGGCAGCATCTGTGGAGAGAGAAACAGAGTTAACGTTTCAGGTCTGTGACCCTCCGTCAGGACTGGCAATAGCTTGAGATGTAACAGATTCTTAAGGAAGTGCAGGGGCCCTGAAAGGGGGAGGGGAGGAAAGAACAAAAGGGAAGGTCTGAGATAGGGTGGAAGGCAGGAGAGATTAGAGAGACAAAAGGGATGATGGGCTGAATTGAGATGGTGATGGCATAATCCTTGGCAACTGTTTTTAAAACTGCCTCCACGTTGTAGTGTATGCAGGCACCTTTGGTAATGGCTCCACGAGGCAGGGTATGGTACTTAAACTGTGTAGACTATAGTCCTTTATTTGCAGCTCCTCGAGTGAGGATACCAAGCTGTGAGCTTCCTTTTATACTGGGTTACCTGCAGTGTACAGGTAACCCTTAGGACTCCAGAAGCAGCACCCCCTGGTGTACAGGTAAGGTGTGTACAGTGTAAAAGTACATTCAGTGTTACAGTCATCATACAACAAGACAAGCATGCATATATAACACACATTTTAACCATATGCCCCTCCCCCAACTTTGATGAAATCATTTGACATTTATAGAGTTTTTTTCCCTTCCCAATTTGTTTCTCTCCACAAGGTGCTACTCAGGCTGGGGCACTCCAAACACCCTCCAGTAACTCACCCACATGGCCATTCCACTGTCAACCTCCAACTGGCAGATGACAGTGTTGTTGTTGGGCCGTCCGAGGGGGGAAGCGTGCTCTACTCGCTAACCTGAGCAATGTACGGACGCAGTGCCCAGGCGCAGTGTTAGCATTGCACAGCTCAAGAGGGAATCGCAAAGCTACTGATTGGACCATACAGAGGCTGATGCCCCAATTGCACCTGGAGGCGTGGCAAACAGCACGAACGTAGATCGTCAGTGAGAAGGAGCAAAGGATGTTTTGACCTTTCTTCAATGCAACACAATGCCATACAACACAACTATGTGTACAACTCTCCACAGTTTGGATGTCTACATATACAATAGAAAGTCTTCCTTCAGCTGATGAACAAGCGCTGAGATGGATTCACATTTAAACGGTAAATGGATTCGATATGGTAGATATGCAGAAACGATCCCTTTTTGTGGGGGAATCAAGAACAAGGGGACATAGGGCTAGAACCTCCACTTTTGTTGCATGTGTAACGACCACTTAACGCCCATTTTACCGCTGAAATGATGTATAATGCCCAGATATCGTCCATTTAGCCACAAAATGGAAACTGACGGGCATTTTTAGGAAACTTATCGCCGAGCGTTATTTTTCCCATGTGCTTAACACTGGGAAAAAATATTACCATCCGCACTTTTTTTGGGTGGAATCATCAGATTGGGCCAATTTAACGGCCATAATATCGCCCAGCGTTACTTTCCACACAGACTTAACGCCGAGATTCAATAATACCGCCCGCCCACTTTTTTTGTCGTAAAGAACATATTTACCGAAACTAGCGGCCAGGAGATTGCCCAGCGTAAATTTCATCACCTCGCCCACATATTGCCCACAATATCGCTCGCCCAAAAAACCACCCACAAAAAGTGGAACTAACCAGAACTAATCTCAGCATTATGGACGCCATGTTCAACATCACATGTTGCATCCTTTAAAAGGCTGCTGTGCTTCAACCTCGGGGGAGTTCGGATATACTCTGCAGGTCGTTGGAGTTGATGTGAACTTCTCTACAAACATCTTGACCATACTGTGACCAATTGGAATTTAATAGGTGTCTTCATCGGGACATTCATTGTTTGTGACCAATCGGTGGAAAACAGAGAGCTTCTGCAATGGGGTCTGTCCTTTCTCACCCTCTCTTGGTGACCAAATACATGCAGCAGACTCGTGATCACCGAAGGAACGCTCCACAGCATTATGTGCCCAATGTAAGACATGCCAGACTGATGAGGAGGACCAGACGTTACACCCCCTGCAAATACAGGGAGAAGCGTTCTTACCGCGACTTGCCTGACACCACCTGCCTTCGGAGACTGCGCTTCCACAAAGAGGTTATCACTGAGGTATGCCAGCTGATAAGGGGAGATCTGCAGCCTGCCAGCACCATCAGTACTGTACTGTCCATCGAGGTCAAAGTCATCGCAGCACTGTCGTTCTATGCCTCGGGTTCTTTTCAGGCCACAGCTGGTGATATTTGCAGACTCTCTCAGCCTGCCAGACATTGCTGCATTAGACAGATCACTGAAGTCCTGTACGCACGCAGGAGGGACTTGATCAGCTTCCCTATGACCAGGGAGGCACAGACTGAGAGGGCTCTAGGATTCTCCAGAATTGCAAACTGATCCCCAAGGTGAAGGGAGCAATAGACTATATGCACATCGCGATGCGGGCACCTTTTCAGGATGCTGAGGTTTTCAGGAACCTCAAGGGATTCCACTCCCTGAAAGTCCAACTGATTGTCGACCACCAGCAAATTATACTGGCAGTGAATGCTCAATTTCCGGGCAGCATCCATAATGCTCACATTCTGTGTGAGAGCACTGTATCTGACTTGTTTAACAATCAGCCACAAGGTCAATGCTGGATGCTTGGTGACAAAGGATATGGCCTCGCCACCTGGCTGATGACCCCCCTGCGTGACACCCACACCGAAGCCGAGAGGCGATACAACGAGAGCCACAGAGCCACTCGCAATATCGTGGAGAAAACCATTGGAGTGCTTTAGATGTCTGGACCACTCAAGAGGCGAACTCCAATACCACCCTGAGCGGGTAGCTCAATTCATGGTGCTGTGCTCTATGCTGCACAACTTGGCAATCAGGAGGGGACAAAAATTGCCTGATGAGTCTGACAGCCCACCTCACCAGAGAGAGGAAGAGGAGGACGAGGAGACGGACGCTGACATCGGCCCAGACAATCAGGCTGACGCTGAAGCCATGCCCCCGCCCCCATGTAGACCGCATGAAAGGGCCCGTGGTGGCATGATAGTTGCAAGAGCCTTACGTCAGGAACTCATCAATGATCGCTTTACCTGAAAGAACGTTGGTGTTATTTTCAAGGCTGACACACTGCTGGGTGTGCAGGTCATGCATCAATGATGGGCAGTTAAAGTTTAAGTTGATTGAAGTTAAGTGTCATTATACCCTTTGATGTTAAGGAATCACCAGCGTGTAATGGTGCAGCTATCTGAGCCAATGCGTAACAAAGTTTTGTTAAATAAAAAACATTTAAACCAAACATTTGTCTGAAATTATCAATATTTCTGTAAAAACCAACCCTTCCCCCCCATTTCTCGTCCCCACCTCTACCCCTTCCCCTTCCCCTCCTGACTCCAAGCCGCCTGGCCGAGGAGCTCCTCAGGTGATGCTTCATTGGAAGGGGATGATGGCCGAACCGCTGCTTAGACGGATACGGGAGAGGACGGTCCCGAGGTGGGACGTGCTCTGAGCCAGAAGCAAGATGTTGCTCCTGGCTCTCATGTGTGGTTGGCAATTGGGGTGCGGCACCTTGGGGTGCAGTGCCGCGCTCTGGGATCACTGGGAGCCCTCTGCCACCAGTATTCCTGGCTACCAGCTCCAGGGCCTCCTCCATCCCTTCCATGTTATATCTTATTTGTTGGGCAAACACTATGTCCTTGGTGCTTAGTAGGCTTTTTGCTGCTGGTGAATCTCCCTCGTGCCTCCCACAACAGCCAGACAAGCACACACCACAGCCACACACGCCTTCAGTCCCTCTCTCTCTGTCTCCTCTTCTGCGCATGTCATGATGACTCTTGACCTCCTGAATCGCGGGAATCGAGCGTTGCCATGCCGTTGCTAAGGACGGTGACACTTTACGGCAGAAGGTCAGCGAGATTTAATGCTACCGCCCATTTCATATCGCTCGTGATAACACCCATTTTAAAAAATGGAGACTAGGTGCTTTGAGAATGGGCGAGAAGCCGGCGATCTGAAAACCCTTTTTTAACGCCCACGCCGGAAATAACACCCATTTTTGGGTGATAAGCACAAAAGTGAAAAATCTAGCCCATAATCTTAAAATTAGCACTAGGCCATTTCGGAGTGAAATCAGGAAGCAACTCTTCACACAAAGGGTAGCGAAAATCTGGAATTCTCTCCTCCAAAAGTCTGTGGATGCTGGGCTCAATTGGAGCTTTCAAGGCTGAGGTCGATAGATTTTCGTTAAGTACGCTAATCAAGGATAGGGAACAAAGGCGAGTAAATGGAATCGAGATACAGATCATGATCTAACTGAATGGCAGCACAGACTCGCGGCCTACTCCTGTCCCTATCTTTCTGTAATTTAAAAGATGAATGGTTACAGGGGCGGTCCCCAGCACCATTGATTAGAGCCCAACTTGCTGTAGGAGGAGTTAGCCTGATCACCACCGAGGTCAGTCCGAGGCTTGACACAATCTAGAGTCCAAAAACAGTGTTTGGTTCTGACCAGGGAGATCAAAAAATTATAATTTAAATGGAGAAAAATTGCAAAGTGCTGCAGTACAGAGAGACCTGGGGGTCATTGTGCATGAAACACAAAAAGTTAGTATGCAGGTACAGCAAGTAATCAGGAAGGCAAATGGAATGTTGGCCTTTATTGCAAGGGGGATAGAGTATAAAAGCAGAGAAGTCCTGCTACAACTGTACAGGGTATTGGTGAGGCCACACCTGGAGTACTGCGTGCAGTTTTGGTCTCCGTATTTAAGGAAAGATATACTTGCATTGGAGGCTGTTCAGAGAAGGCTCACTAGGTTGATTCCGGAGATGAGGGGGTTGATTTATGAGGATAGGTTGAGTAGGTTGGGCCTATACACATTGGAGTTCAGAAGAATGAGAGGTGATCTTATCGAAACATATAAAATAATGAGGGGGCTCGACAAGGTAGATGCAAGAGGATATTTTCACTCATAGGGGAAACTAAAACTAGGGGGCATAGTCTCAGAATAAGGGGCTGCCCATTTAAAACTGAGATGAGGAGGAATTTCTTCTCTGAGGGTTGTAAACCTATAGAATTCTCTGCCCCAGAGAGCTGTGGGTCATTGAATATATTTAAGATGGAGATAGACATATTTTTGAATGATAAAAGAATAAAGGTGTTATGTTTTCAGTATGACATTACAAACACACAGGTTTTAAGATGGCTGATAACTTCAGGAAACCCTGTCAGGTGACCTGAACTGTATATTGTTGCAATATACATCAGTCCAATAGGTGGGGCTATATATATTACACTTCTCCCTCCGTAATGACGAAGTAATTATAACAATCATCATACATAACTGTAATGAATGTAATGACTCACAAGACTAGTTACTGTAAACTGCCTCAGGTGTAAACCTGATCCAACTTTATTCGCGCCCAAAGTAACCCGCGTGACATGGTACCCGCACTTATATACCAGTGACCGCGCACGCGCGCGTACAGACCAATGACCTCTGACAGTGGCGCCCCCTGGTGTCTGGTGACCCCAATCATAAATACATAACAACATCCCCTTTCAAGATCTTAATATCAGTCTTTTTACAAATTAAGATGGTCTGAGACTTTCTGCTCACGAGTTGATCATCTCAGTTCAACTTCAGTTCTAGGTGAGCGTTCTGAGTCAGTTGTGACTGAAGGCTGAGTAACCGATCTGATGGGAGTGGTAATGACCACATCAGAGACTGGAGGTCCCGTTTCAATAATGTCAGCAAAGTCCTCTGATGAATGAACATTTGTTGGTTGGTCACTGACTGCATCTTCTTCCAGCGATTCCAGTTCATCCGTGTGCCGCAGTTTTATCTGATCAACATGTTTCCTGCATGTTTGCCCATTCTTGAGCATGACAATAAACACTACGTTACCCTCCTTGGCTGTAACAGTGCCGGCGATCCACTTTGGGACCTTGACCATAGTTCAGTACATAAACCGGATCGTTGACAGAGATGTCACGTGACACAGCAGTACGATCATGATACCCTTGCTGACTTTGACGTCTGTTTTCAACACGATCATTCAAATCGGGATGAACAAGAGAGCTTGGTCTTGAGACTTCTCTTCATCAGTAGTTCAGCAGGGGAGACCCCAGTAAGCGTATGAGGTCTGGTCCTGTAACTGAGCAGTATACAGGACAAGTGAGTCTGTAGTGAATCCTAAGTTGTACGTTTCATACTCTGCTTGATTGTTTCAACAGCATGCTCTGCTTGACCATTAGAAGCAGGTTTGAATGGTGCTGACCTCACATGTTTAATGCCATTGAGTTTCATGAACTCTTGAAACTCCAGACTTGTGAAGCAAGATCCGTTGTCGCTCATTACAATGTCAGGCAAACCGTGACACGAAGGCTCTCAATGGTAGCTGTGGACGTACTGGATGACATAACAATACACTATCCACTTTGAATATGCATCCACCACAACAAAAAACATCTTTCCCAGGAAAGGGCCCGCAAAATTGATGTGGATCCTCGACCATGGTTTGGATGGCCACGACCAAAGAGATTCTGCTGGTACTTTACTTAGCTGCATGCAAGTATTGCGCTGATGCACACATGATTCCAGATCAGAGTCAATTCCAGGCCACCATACATGAGCCCTAGCAATGGCTTTCATCAGGACAATACCAGGATGAGTGCTATGTAGTTCACATACACATTTCTCTCTACCTTTCTTAGGCATACCGACACGATTGCCCCACAGTAGACAATCTGACTGAATGGACAGTTCATCTTTGCAACGGTTGTAAGGTTTGGCCTCATCGCACATTTCCATAGGTATTGCAGACCAATCACCACTGAGGACACAACATTTCACAACCGATAAAATAGGGTCATGGCTGGTCCAGATCCTAACTTTTTGAGCAGTGAAGGGGTACCTTCACTCGCAAAAGCATCCATTAATAACAGTAGATCTGCAGGTTGAGGTGTCTCCACCTCAGGTGTGGGCAACGGCAGATGACTCAGTGCATCGGCACAATTCTCAGTGCCTGGCCTATGATGAATAACATAATCATAGGCAGACAATATGGGACGATGCATTGGTATTAATCCCTTTGTTTTCCAAAAACAATGAAATGAGTGGCTTGTGATTTGTTTCGAGTTCAAAACGAAGACCAAACACGTACTGATGCATATTTTTACCCCATACACACAGGCTAGTGCTTCTTTCTCTGCCATGCTGTAAGCTCTTCCCGCCTTTGACAAACTTCTCGAAGCATATGCAACAGATTGTAGCTTACCCGACTCATTTGCTTGTTGGAGTACACAGCCAACCCCATATGATGAAGCATCACAGGCCAATACAAGACACTTAGGCAGATCACAATGAACAAGCAACTTGTTCGAACAGAGCAGATTCTTAGCTTTCTCAAAGGCTCTATCTTGAGACACACCCCAGACCCAGTTGTCGCCTTTTCTGAGCAGCATGTGCAGTGGCTCTAACAAAGTGCTCAATCTGGGTAAGAAATAACCAAAGTAGTTGAGTAGCCCAAGGAATGACCGCAACTCTGTCATATTCTGAGACCTGGGTGCATTTTTGATGGCCTTGGTTTTCGAATCAGTGGGCCTGATGCCATCAACAGCAATCTTCCTCCCCAGGAATTCAACATCTGGTGCCATGAAGACACACTTCGAACGTTTCAGCCTGAGTCCCACTTTGTGCAGACAAAGTAGAACTTCTTCAAGATTTTTCAGATAGAAACATAGAAACATAGAAAATAGGTGCAGGAGTAGGCCATTCAGCCCTTCGAGCCTGCACCACCATTCAATAAGATCATGGCTGATCATTCTCCCCAGTACAACCTTCCTGCCTTCTCTCCATACCCTTTGATCTCTTTAGCCATAAGGGCCACATCTAACTCTCTCTTGAATATATCCAATGAACTGGCATCAACAACTCTCTGCGGCAGGGAATTCCACAGGTTAACAACGCTCTGAGTGAAGAAGTTTCTCCTCATCTCAGTCCTAAATTGCTTACCCCTTATCCTTAGACTATGTCCCCTGGTTCTGGACTTCCCCAACATCGGGAGCATCCTTCCTGCATCTAACCTGTCCAGTCCCGTCAGAATTTTATATGTTTCTATGAGCTCCCCTTTCATCCTTCTCTGGCCCAGTCGATCCAGTCTCTCCTCATATGTCAGCTCTGCCATCCTGGGAATCAGTCTGGTGAACCTTCGCTGCACTCCCTCAATAGCAAGAACGTCCTTCCTCAGATTAGGAGACCAAAACTGAACACAATATTCCAGGTGAGGCCTCACCAAGGCCCTGTACAACTGCAGCAAGACCTCCCTGCTCCAATACTCAAATCGTCTAGCTATGAAGGCCAACATACCATTTGCCTTCTTCACCGCCTGCTGTACCTGCATGCCAACCTTCAATGACTGATGAACCATGACACCCAGGTCTCGTTGCACATCCCCTTTTCCTAATCTGCCACCATTCAGATAATATTCTGCCTTCATGTTTTTGCCACCAAAGTGGATAACCTCACATTTATCCACATTATACTGCATCTGCCATGCGTTTGCCCACTCAGCTAACCTGTCCAAGTCACCCTGCAGCCTCTTAGCATCCTCCTCACAGCTCACACCGCCACCCAGCTTAATGTCATCTGCAAACTTGGAGATATTACACTCAATTCCTTTATCTAAATCATTAATGTATATCGTAAATAGCTGGGGTCCCAGCACTGAGCCCTGCGGCACCCCACTAGTCACTGCCTGCCATTCGGAAAAGGACCTGTTTATCCCGACTCTCTGCTTCCTGTCTGCCAACCAGTTATCTATCCACATCAGTATATTACCCCCAATACCATGTGCTTTAATTTTGCACACCAATCTCTTGTGTGGGACCTTGTCAAAAGCTTTTTGAAAGTCCAAATACACCACATCCACTGGTTCTCCCTTGTCCACTCTACCAGTTACATCCTCAAAAAATTCTAGAAGATTTGTCAAGCCTGATGTTCAGTAGTGTCATGACCTGTGACCAGAATGTCATTTTGAAACACGACAGTTCTAGGAATGGACTTCAGTAAACTTTCCATATTCATCTGAAATATGACTGCAGCCGAACAAACAGTCCTTTATGGGTGTTGATGCAGGTGAGTTTCTTCTAGGTGTCAACAAGCTCCTGTGTCATATAGGCCGATGTCAGATCCAGTTTAGTGAACGACTTTCCACCAGCTAGCATGGCGAACAGGTCATCAGTCTTCGGTAAAGGGTACTGATCCTGTTTCCAAAATCGGTTAATCATAACCTTGTAGTCTCCACAAATCTTGACAATGCCATCACTCTTCAACACAGGAACAATAGGACTGGCCCACTCGTTAAACTTGACTGGTGATATGACCCCTTCACGTTGGAGTCTGTCAAGCTGAATTTCAACCTTCTCCCTCATCAAGTAAGGAACAGACAGGCCTTGCATCAGAATCCAGGTGAATCTGCACCTTGGCTCCAGTAAAATTGCCAATGCCCAGTTCAAACAAAGAAGGAAACTTCTTCTGCACTTGGGCACACGAAGTGTCATCCACCCATGACGACGCTTTGATATCATTCCAATTCCACTTGATGTTCTCGAGCCAATTCCTGCTGAACAGTGTTGGACCATTACCTGGGTCATGAACCACTTCATCATATGACACCTTGACTGCTGCACTGCTGTATTTGGATTTTCAAAAGGTATGAATTCTTTAGTGTAAGTACGCAACTTGGCATTGACTGGACTCAGCTTAGGCTTCACAGCCTCAGTGTCCCACAGCTTGTCGAATGCCTTTTGGCTCATTATCGACTGACTCACAGCCGTGTCCAGCTCCATTGATACAGGCATGCCTTTCAGCTTCACATTAACGATTATCAATTGGCTCCTTCCCAAGAACGAATACAGACCATACACTTCCTCTTCGGATTGTGTATCCGGGCCAGCATTGGACTGGTCATCATCAGCAATGTGATGAGCGGCAGCACGCTTGCTCAGTTGTGGGCACATTCTCTGAAGATGCCTCACTTTCGAACAGCCATTACAGGAGTAATGTTTAAACCAACACTGATGAGGCTGATGATTGCCCCCACAACGCCAACAGGGTGAAATCGGATTCGTACCAATTGGCAGACTTTGAGCAGCTACAGGTCTCACGTAAGCAGTCCAGTAGGCCCTGCCATAAGCAGCTCTGCCAGACGACGACACAATCTTGTTTACAGTACTTGCCGTGGAGCTCCGACTCTTCGATGATATCTGCCTCAAATTATCATCAGTCATCATGCATGCCTGGGCAGTCACGATGGCCTTTCTCAAATCCAGCTTCTCTTCGGCCAATAACTTCCGAAGAATCACATCATGGTTGATTCCTATCACGAAGAAATCTCACAGCATGTCTTCCAACACATTCCCGAACTTACACGGCTCAGCAAGAGGTCACAGGTCGGTGACGAATCCCGACACATCCTGGCCCTCAGCACGAACATGCGTGTAGAAGCGATATCATGAGATGATGATCCCCTCTTTTGGCTTAAGATGGTCACGCAGCAAAGCACATTAATCCCCATATTCTTTGTCCGTTGGACATAAAGGCGAGAGAAGATTCTTCATGAGGCCATAGATTTTCGGACCACAAACAGTGAGGAAAACCGCCCTGCACCGAACTGCGTCAGCGTCTTCCTCCATTTTGTTGGCCACAAAATACTGATCCAGGCGGTCAATAAAATCCGCCCAATCCTCGCCATCCATGAATGTCTCCAGAATTCTAATAGTGCCCATTGTACATGTAAAGGTTCTTAAGTTACCTCGTCGCCAAATGTAATGAATGTGATGACTCACAAAACTTGTTACTGTAAACTGCCTCAGGTGTAAACCTGATCCAACTTTATTCGCACCCAAAGTAGCCCATGTGACAAGGTACCTGCGCTTATATACCAGTGACCGCGCATGCGCGCGTACAGCCCGATGGCCTCCTGGTGTCTGGTGACCACAATCATAAATACATAACAACAATTTGCATGGTTATACATAACAAAAGATATGGACTTATTTTGCCATATTTACAAATCAAGCTTAACTACTTGTTTTCTGTTTTGAAGAGGATACCTTCGGTCTCGAACAGAATCTTCCAAACATGGTGTCGAACTTAGACTCATTCTAAGCTGATCCTGAGAAAAGTTTTCCTCCAAGGGATGCCCTTGATTTACATTTGAACTCTCTTCAACTTCAGACTGTTTGTCTGCCTGACTCGGACTCAGACTTAAACTCTGACTTTCTCTTGGACTTGTTTCTGGTACATCTGATGTAGGATTTGCTACTGGTACTCTACTTGTAACACAACTATCTGATGAGTCAGAAATAATTGAATCACTCCAACCTTCAATTCCTTCCACATCTGTAGGTAAAATATAATAAATGAGAACAAACCTAACCTGTCCATGATCAAACATCTTGACCAAATATGTGCGAGGACCACATATCTTCACCACTCTTCCTGGTAACCCCTTTAACCATTTATGTTGATGGTTCTTCACTCTCACCTTCTAATTAAATTTCACACTTCTCTCTATTACTCTACCTCTATCATGATTCTCTTTCTGTCTTAATTGTGTCTCTTCTACTGACTATGCCAAGTTTGGTTTTAACAACAAGAATCTGGTTCGTGGCTGTCGTTTGAGAAACAACTCTGCTGGAGTTCTACCAGTAGTTGTATGAGGAGTATTACGATATGTAATTAGAAAATTAGCCAACTATCGTTTCTTTGGATTTGGATCCAACATCTGTTTGATGAGGGCACGTTTTACAATCTGCTGCACCATTTGAAGCAGGGTGGTATGGTGGAACCTTAGTATGTTTCACACCAATTTTGCTCGTGAACTGTGCAAATTCTTCTGAAAAAAATTGTGGTCCATTATCAGAAACAATTTCTTCTGGGAGGCCAAATGAAGAAAATAATCTTTGTAAAATGTCCAATGTTTTACTCATTGTTATTTTCCACATTGGAAACACCTTGACCCACTTCGAATGGCTATCAATCACAATGAACAATTGTTGTCCTTCTAGCTCAGCAAAATCAATATGTAGCCTTTGCCACACCCTGGGAGGCCATTTCCATGGCTGTAATGGTACTGATGGTGGTTGCTTGATTCCCGATTGACATGTTGTACACTGACTGATGATGTATATCTTTATCAAGACCTGGCCACCATAAGTAACTGCGTGCAAAACTCTTGGTCAAGCACATTCCCAGGTGCTGGTCATGGAGGTCTCCTAATAATTTGGACCTGAATTTATTTGGTATAACTACTCTTGCACCCCACATGATACAATCTTTATCCATGGACAATTCATTCCTACAAATGAAGAATGGATGAATATCTTTGTCTGATACCTGGTTTGGCCAGCCATTTGCGATATAATCATACACCTTTGACATCACTGGGCCATGTTTGGTTGCTCTACCAATCTCTTCAGCTGTGACTGGTTGTTCATCAATGTATGAAAAATAAAACACTTCTTCCCTATAGGGTATAACTTGTGATGGGGAAGGCAATCTAGACATAGCATCAGCATTACTGTGATCAGCTGATCGTCTGTATTCAATATCATATGTATATGCTGCCAAAATCAAAGTCCATCTCTGCATTCGGGCTGCAGCTAATGTTGGAATTGGGGACTTTGGATGGAGGATTGCTGTTAGGGGCTTATGGTCCATAACGATGGTAAACTTACGACCATACAAGTATTTGTGAAACTTCTTGACCCCAAAAATTAATGTCAAAGCTTCTCTTTCAATTTGCACACAATTACTTTCATTGGCACTGAGAGTGCGTGAAGCAAAAGCAATTGGTCTCTCCTCCCCACTATGTAGTACATGAGAGAGGCGTGAATCTGGGGTCCAGAAGAGGCGAGGGCCCAGGGGCAGCACGGGTCAGCCCACACGGCGATATGTGTGCACACTAGGTCCGTGCAGCAGAGCTGGTCTCCAGTCGTCTTGGGTAATCCTTGCCACTGGACCAAGACCTAGCTCTGTCAAGCCCGTGTGGTGGCTGGTACACGATGTAGTTCGGGATCTGGAATATTAGATCCTTTTTTGAAACATCTGTGAACTCATCCCTTTTTGGCGTGGAAGCAAGTCATCCTCGTTTCGAGGGACTGCCTATGATGATGACATGAGAGATCACTGCCCCAACTCCATACGGAGAGGCGTCACATGCTAGCTTGATCTCCTTAGATACATCATAGTGAACTAACATGGTACTCTCTACCAATTTGCTTTTTACACACCTTGAATGCTGTGTCGCATTCTTCTGACCACTTCCAATGTTTTTTCAAGAGTTCATTCAGTGGATGTAACACTGTAGCCAAATTTAGTAGGAACTTCCCATAATGGTTCAAAAGACCCAAAAATGATCGAAGTTCAGTGACATTCTTGGGAGTGGGTGCATTTCTGATTGCATCCAGCTTTCCCTTGGTTGGGTGTAAACCATCTTTGTCTATTCTGTGCCCTAAGTACTCCACTGAGTTTTGAAATAACTCACACTTGCGAGCAGTCACTCGTACACTGTGCTTCTCTGGCCATTTGAGCACTTCATTCAATATTTTATTATGAATTTGCTTGTTTGGTGCTGAAATTAGAATGTCATCTAAATAACATACTACCCCTTCAATACCTTGCAAAATCTGGTTCATCACCCCTTGGAATATGGCAGGGGCAGAAGACACTCCAAATGGTAGCCTATTAAATTGATGTAGGCCTAGTTGAGTACTTATAGTCAAGCATGAATTGGACTACTCATCTAGTTCAAGTTGTAAGTAGGCATTCATAAGATCCAACTTTTAGAAGATCTGACCACCTGTGAACAAATCTTCTACATTTGGCAATGTATTGGGGAGATTACCCTCTAGAACCTGGTTTACAGTTACTTTATAATCACTACACAACTTACCTTACCATCGGACTTAGGTACAACAATGGGTGTAGCCCAATTACATAGATCTATCTTAGAGATAATGTTCTCAGCCTCTAGTCTTTTGAGTTCTTGCTCTAATTTTTCCTTGAGTGCATATAGTATGAGACATGGCTGGTCTAGCATCCTTCTGTACCCTGATACTTTGAAGCCTTGGATCGGACTGCCTGTTTCGCAGAACACCTTCGGATACTTCTTGATTACATCATCCTTTGATGCAAATCTCGTTTCAACATGAAAAATCTCACTCCAATCCAGCTTCAGTGATCCCAACCAATTTCTTCCCAGTAAGGCAGGTTTGTCTCCTGCCAGAGGCAAGCTCTGAAATTGATCCTTGTATTTCACCAGTACGGTGATACAACCTACCACAGGAATGTTCTCTCGTGAGTAGCCTCGCAGTTCTAACTTGGATTTCTCCAATGGGAAATCACGCAATTTGTCAAGATGTAGTAATTCCGGTACTACATTCACGGATGCACCAGTGTCGATTTCCATGGGTATCTTGGTTCCTGCAACATCTACGTGGGTGATGATACTTTTCGAATCGCTGTTAGTTACCCCCGTGCTCCTGATGATGTGTAGCCCTAAAACCTCCTCGTCCTGTTGTTTTTCTTCCATGCTAAGTAGTCTCTGGGAATTATTACTTATAGCTTTGAAAGTTGGTTTACTCTTCTTTGCAAGATGCCCAGTTTTCCTGCAGAAGAAACACTCTGCCTTCACATATGGACAACTTTGAGCAATGTGTTGTCCCAGGCACCGATAGCATGACTTCAATGCTCTGTTACCATTGGCAGTTGCTGAGACCTTGGGACCCAACTGCCTTTTACTTTTAACCTGCAGTCGATTCACCTCGATTGTCTGACGACTGAAAATGGTATGAAATTCTCGGGAGTATTGATCGGCCATATCCATTGACATAGATGTCTCGCAAAGCTCAGTCCTGAAAGTTTCCGAAATTACAGTGAATAGATAGCTTTTTTAATGCTACAATGTGCTCACTGATATTCTCATCGGTTAACTGATCTCGTATTCCAAATCCATAACATTCAGCAATTTCCAGGGGCTCAGGGCTGTAGTGCTGTTCTATCTGCTTAAGTAATGTGTACTTTGGCTTGACAGGCACAGGCAAATTTTTCATGGTTTCATACACCTCAGGCCCTGCTTCAGTTAAGAAAATAGCCCATTGTCTTTCCAACACCACCCAGTTGTGGTTTTCATCATTGGGAACTTCGATGATATTATTTGTGATGAAAAACATTTTTAGCCGCTCCACATATGCTCTGAAACTTTCACAGTCATGTCGAAACTCCCCCAGGCTCCCTATTATTCACATGGGTGGGGCCATCTGGACTCTGGCAGTTCAGACAAGTGTGCTTGTAATTTACCTTGGATTTTTAGCTGTTAATCAAAACAGAGAAGCTCTCAAAGTATCTCTGTCAGTTCGCCAACAAAAATTTCAGCTTTGTTATCTGCTTATTCCATCCTCATCACCATTTGTTATGTTTTCAGTATGACATCACAAACACATAGACTTTGAGATGGCTGATAACTTCAGGAAACCCTGCCAGGTAACCTGAACTGTTTATTGTTGTAAACAGCACTGGCTGCAGTGCCACAGTACTCCACTGGGTGGGGCTATATATATTACAAAAGGGTTATGGGGAGCGGGCAGGGAAGTGGAGCTGAGTCCATGATCAGATCAGCCATGATCGTATTGAATGGCGGAGCAGGCTCGAGGGGCCAGGTGGCCTATTCCTGCTCCTATTTCTTATGTTATAAGCGGTAGGCTACTAGATAACTCCCTTGGTGAATGGAAGTAAATGTCCATGGCGGACTCAGTAATCTCAGACATAAAGCAGGCCAGTCCACTGGTACTCTCGGTGTAATATATGAAACTGTGAGGATGCTCACAGGTTTGTAGGGCTGTTGCATTGTGAGCAGCTTAGACAGTCACGTGATGTCCACAAGACCCAATAAAACCCCAATCAGTTGGGTCTAGGTCATCCACAATGAGGTATGCAGTTGTGAGCCTAGCGGATGAACTGGTAATGTGTCGTGTGATTATTAAACCTTTGTTAATAAACCAACTAGTTGTTAATAGCAATGTGTTGCTATGAATTCTTAAGCAAAGAACCCATGAAGCAAATACATTACAGTGGGGAACAGCCGTTCACTGACCAGCCAGCCTGGCTCATTAAGAGTATTGAAGAATACTTGGACGGATCGTCCTGTCACTGGGATCTCTGGGTATTTCCGTTCAGCACCAGCTAACCATTCTGAAATGGGAGGGTGAACAGCCAGTTGTCGTGGTGCACATTGGTACCAACGATATAGGTAAAAAAAGGGATGAGGTCCTACGAGATGAATATAAGGAGCTAGGAGTTAAATTAAAACGTAGGACCTCAAAAGTAGTAATCTCGGGATTGCTACCAGTGCCACGTGCTAGTCAGAGTAGGAATCGCAGGATAGCTCAGATGAATACGTGGCTTGAGCAGTGGTGCAGCAGGGAGGGATTCAAATTCCTGGGGCATTGGAACCGGTTCTGGGGGAGGTGGGATCAGTACAAACCGGATGGTCTGCACCTGGGCAGGACCGGAACCAATGTCCTAAGGGGAGTGTTTGCTAGTGCTGTTGGGGAGGAGTTAAATTAATATGGCAGGGGGATGGGAACCAATGCAGGGAGACAGAGGGAAACAAAATGGAGAAAAAGCAAAAGACAGAAAGGAGATGAGTAAAATTGGAGGGCAGCGAAACCCAAGGCAAAAAACAAAAAGGGCCACTGTACAGCAAAATTCTAAAGGATCAAAGTGTAATAAAAAGGCAAGCATGAAAGCTCAATGCCTCAATGCAAAGAGTATTCGGAACCCAGGAGAGGGCTCTGAGCTAGTTAGAGTGGGTGAGAACTCAGATGAACAGGACCCCAAGAAAGAATGCAAAAGGCAACAGAGCAGAGTAGCACTGGGGTAAGTGTAAACCACAAGGTGATAGGAAGGGACAATATGTATGAATATAAAGGGGCTGCAGGAGGGGTCAAAACTAAAAATCATGGTTTAAAAACTAGTATTAAAACACTCTACCTAAACGCACGCAGCATTCGAAATAAAGTAAATGAGTTGACGGCACAAATCATTACAAATGGGTATGATTTGGTGGCCATTACAGAAATGTGGTTGCAGGGTGGCCAAGACTGGGAATTAAACATACGGGGGTATCTGGCAATTCGGAAAGATAGACAAGAAGGGAAAGGAGGTGGGGGAGCTCTGTTAATAAAGGATGATATCAGGGCAGTTGTGAGAGACGATATTGGCTCTAATGAACAAAATGTTGAATCATTGTGGGTGGAGATTAGAGATAGTAAAGGGGAAAAAGTCACTGGTGGGCGTAGTTTATAAGCCCCCAAATAATAACTTCACGGTGGGGCGGGCAATAATCAAGGGAATAATGGAGGCATGTGAAAAAGGAACGGCAGTAATCATGGGGGATTTTAACCTACATATCAATTGGTCAAATCAAATCGCATGGGGTAGCCTTGAGGAGGAATTCATAGAATGCATACGGGAATGTTTCTTAGAACAGTACATTACAGAACCTACAAGGGAGCAAGCTATCTTAGATCTGGTCCTGTGTAATGAGACAGGAATAATAAACGTTCTCCAAGTAAAAGATCCTCTCGGAATGAGTGATCACAGTCGGGTTGAATTTGTAATACAGATTGAGGGTGAGGAAGTAGTGTCTCAAACGAGCGTACTATGCTTAAACAAAGGGGACTACAATGGGATGAGGGCAGAGTTGGCTAAAGTAGACTGGAAACACAGACTAAACGGTGGCACAATTGAGGAACAGTGGAGGACTTTTAAGGAGCTCTTTCATAGTGCTCAACAAAAATATATTCCAGTGAAAAAGAAGGGCGGTAAGAGAAGGGATAATCAGCCGTGGATAACCAAGGAAATAAAGGAGAGTATAAAATTAAAAACCAATGTGCATAAGGTGGCCAAGGTTAGTGGGAAACTAGCAGATTGGGAAAATTTTAAACGACAGCAAAGAATGACTAAGAAAGCAATAAAGAAAGGAAAGATAGATGACGAAAGTAAATTTGTGCAAAACATAAAAACAGATAGTAAAAGCTTTTACCAATATATAAAATGGAAAAGAGTGACTAAAATAAATATTGGTCTCTTAGAAGATGAGAAGGGGGATTTAATAATGGGAAATGTGGAAATGGCTGAGATCTTAAACAATTATTTTGCTTCGGTCTTCACAGTGGAAGACACAAAAACCATGCCAAAAATAGCTGGTCACGGGAATGTGGGAAGGGAGGACCTTGAGATAATCATTATCACTAGGGGGGTAGTGCTGGACAGGCTAATGGGACTCAAGGTAGACAAGTCCCCTGGTCCTGATGAAATGCATCCTAGGGTATTAAAAGAGATGGCGGAAGTTATAGCAGAAGCATTCGTTATAATCTACCAAAATTCTCTGGACTCTGGGGAGGTACCAGCGGATTGGAAAGCAGCTAATGTAACGCCTCTGTTTAAAAAAGGGGGCAGACAAAAGGCAGGTAACTATAGGCCGGTTAGTTTAACATCTGTAGTGGGGAAAATGCTTAAAGCTATCATTAAGGACATCTAGATAGGAATAGTGCAATCAAGCAGACGCAACATGGATTCATGAAAGGGAAATCATGTTTAACTAATTTACTGGAATTCTTTGAGGATATAATGAGCATGGTGGATGTGGTGTATTTAGATTTCCAAAAGGCATTCGATAAGGTGCCACACAAAAGGTTACCGCAGAAGATAAAGGTACGCGGAGTCAGAGGAAATGTATTAGCATGGATAGGGAATTGGCTGGCTAACAGAAAGCAGAGAGTCGGGATAAATGGGTCCTTTTCGGGTTGGAAATCGGTGGTTAGTGGTGTGCCACAGGGATCGGTGCTGGGACCACAACTGTTTACAATATACATAGATGACCTGGAAGAGGGGACGGAGTGTAGTGTGACAAAATTTGCAGATGACACAAAGATTAGTGGGAAAGCGGGTTATGTAGACGACACAGAGATTTAGATAGGTTAAGCGAAGGGGGTAAGGTTTGGCAGATGGAATAGAATGTCGGAAAATGTGAGGTCATCCACCTTGGGGAAAAAAACAGTAAAAGGGAATATTATTTGAATGGGGAGAAATTACAACATGCTGTGGTGCAGAGGGACCTGGGGGTCCTTGTGCAAGAATCCCAAAAAGTTAAGTTTGCAGGTGCAGCAGGTAATCAGGAAGGCGAATGGAATGTTGGCCTTCATTGCGAGAGGGATGGAGTACAAAAGCAGGGAGGTCCTTCTGCAACTGTATAGGGTATTGGTGAGGCCGCACCCGGAGTACTGCGTGCAGTTTTGGTCACCTTACTTAAGGAAGGATATACTAGCTTTGGAGGGGGTACAGAGACAATTCACTAGGCTGATTCCGGAGATGAGGGGGTTACCTTATGATGATAGATTAAGTAGACTGGGTCTTTACTCGTTGGAGTTCAGAAGGATGAGGGGTGATCTTATAGAAACATTTAAAATAATGAAAGGGATAGACAAGATAGAGGCAGAGAGATTGTTTCCACTGGTCGGGGAGACTAGAACTAGGGGGCACAGCCTCAAAATACGGGGGAGCCAATTTAAAACCGAGTTGAGAAGGAATTTCTTCTCCCAGAGGGTTGTGAATCTGTGGAATTCTCTGCCCAAGGAAGCAGTTGAGGCTAGCTCATTGAATGTATTCAAATCACAGATAGCTAGATTTTTAAGCAATAAGGGAATTAAGGGTTATGGGGAGCGGGCGGGTAAGTGGAGCTGAGTCCACGGCCAGATCAGCCATGATCTTGTTGAATGGCGGAGCAGGCTCGAGGGGCTACATGGCCTACTCCTGTTCCTAATTCTTATGTTCTTATATACGAAATTACATGGCTGTGGGGACAGGGACGGGGTGGGGGGGCGGGGGGGTGCAAGACATAGGAAGTGTTTAGTTATGGTGCTTCAGTTACTGAGTGTGGAGCAGGCTTGATGGTCTTTTTCTGCCCGTCAATTTTGTATCTTCGTAACACTTCAACCTAGTCCAATGAAAATAGTTTGGCCCTAGCTAACAAGCAGTGGAAAGCTCACCAGTATTGGGGTGGGGGGATCCCGGTGAGCGGAAATGTAAAAAGAGAAAGGAGAAGGCAAAAGTGCAGGATAGCGATAGGGGAAATGATAACCAGAGTGTGACAGGAAGGGACAGAGCGTATGCACATAAGACAAAATTAGAAGCTCTATATCTAAACGCACACAGCATTCGTAACAAGATAGATGAGTTGACGGCACAAGTAGAAATAAATGGGTATGATCTGATCGCCATTACAGAGATGTGGTTGCAAGGTGACCAAGGATGGGAACTGAATATTCAATGGTAGTTGCCATTTCGTAAGGATAGGCAGAAAGGAAAAGGAGGTGGGGTAGTTTTGGTAATAAGGGATGAGATCAGATCAGAAATGATATTGGCTCAGAAGATCAAGATGTATAATCAGTGGAGATAAGAAATAATATGGGTAGGAAGTCACTGGTGGCAGGCCCCCAAACCGTAGCCACACTGTAGGACAGAGTATAAATCAAGAAATAATAGAAGCTTGTAAGAAAGGTACAGCAATAATCATGGGTGATTGTAATCTTCATATTGATTGGACAAATCAAATTGGCAAAGGGAGCCTTGAGGAAGAGTTCATAGAGTGTATTCTTGGAACAATATGTTGTGGAACCAACCAGAGAGCAGACTATTTAAGATATGGTAATGTGTAACAAGTCTTGCTATTGAGGGAGTGCAGCGAAGGTTCACCTGACTGATTCCCAGGATGGCAGAACTGACATATGAGGAGAGACTGGATCAACTGGGCCTGTATTCACTGGAGTTTAGAAGGATGAGAGGGGATCTCATAGAAACATATAAAATTCTGACGGGACTGGACAAGTCAGATGCAGAAAGAATGTTCCCGATGTTGGGGGAGTCCAGAACCAGGGGTCACAGTCTAAGGATAAGGGGTAAGCCATTTAGGACCTAGATGAGGAGAAACTTCTTCACTCAGAGAGTTGTTAACCTGTGGAATTCTCTACAGCTGTTGATGCCAGTTCATTGGATATATTCAAGAGGGAGTTCGAAATGTCCCTTACGGCTAAAGGGAACAAAGGGTATGGAGAGAAAGCAGGAAAGGGATACTGAGGTGAATGATCAGCCATGATCTTATTGAATGGTGGTGTCGGCTCAAAGGGCCGAAAGGCCTGCTCCTGCACCTATTCTATGTTTCTATGTCTGGATTAATTAATGATCTCATAGTGAAGGATCCTCTTGGGAAGAGTGATCACAGCATGGTAGAATTTCAAATTCAGTTTGAGAGTGAGAAAGCTAGTTCTCAAACTAGTGTCCTGAATTTAAATAAAGGTAATTACAAAGGTATGAAGGCAGAGTTGGTTAAAGTGGACTGGGAAACTATATTAAAGGGTAAGAATGTAGAAAAGCCGTGGCGAACATTAAGGAGATATTTCATAACTCTCAGCAAAGATATATTCCAGTGAGAAAGAAAGACTCTAAGAGAAGGATGAACCATCCGTGGCTAACTAAGGAAGTAAAATTGAAAACAAAGGCATACAATGAATGTTGCAAAGAACTGTGGTAGGCCAGAGGATTGGGAAATTTTTTGAAACCAGCAAAGGACGACTAAAAAAATGATAGAGAGAAGATAGCATATGAGATTAAACTAGCAAGAAATATAAAAACAACAGTAAGAGCTTCTACAGGTATATAAAAAGCGAGTGGCTAAAGTAAACGTTGGTCCCTTAGAGGGTGAGACTGGGGAATTAATAATGGAAAACGGGGAAATGGCAGAGACTTTGAACAAATATTTTGTATCGGTCTTCACAGTAGAAGACACTAAAAGCATCTCAATAATTGATAATCAAGGGGCAATT
The DNA here is from genome assembly GCF_044704955.1 of Pristiophorus japonicus. NCBI lineage: Eukaryota > Metazoa > Chordata > Chondrichthyes > Pristiophoridae > Pristiophorus > Pristiophorus japonicus. The sequence goes on along the minus strand of NC_091994.1, from coordinate 52,327,423 downwards.
GGGAGAGGGGAACTTAAAACAATCACTATCACTAGAGAAAAAGTACTAAGCAAACTAATGAGACTAAAACAAAATATTATTTAAATGGAGAAAGGTTGCAAAGTGCCACAGTACAGCGGGACCTGGGAGTACTTGTACATGAAACACAAAAAGTTAGTATGCAGGTACAGCAAGTAATCATGAAGGCAAATGGAACGTTGGCCTTTATTATAAAGGGGATAGAATATAAAGTCCTGCTATAACTGTACAGGGTGTTGGTAAGACAACATCTGGAGTGCTGTGTATAGCATTGGTCTCCTTATTTAAGGAAGGATATACTTGCATTGGAGGCAGTTCAGAGAAGGTTCACAAGGTCGATTCCTAAAATGAAGGGGTTGACTTGTGAAGATTGAGCAGGTTGGGCCTATACTCATTGGAGTTTAGAAGACTTAGAGGTGATCTTATTGAAACGTATAAGGTTTTGAGGGGGCTTGACAGGGTGGATGCAGAGAGGATGTTTCCTCTCGTGGGGGTATCTAGAACTAGGGGGCATAGTTTTAGAATAAGGGGTTACTCATTTAAAATGGAGATGAGGAGGAATTTCTTCTCTCAGAGGAGTGGGAATCTTTGGAATTCCCTGCCCCAGAGAGCTGTGGAGGCGGGGTCATTGAATATATGAAGGTGGAGATAGACAGATTTTTGAACGTTAAGGGAGTGAAGGGTTACGGGGAGTGGGCAGGGAAGTGGAGCTGAGTCCATGATCGGATCAGCCATGATCTTATTGAATGGCGGAACAGGCTCGAGGGGCCAAATGGCCGACTCCTGCTACTATTTCTTATGTTCAGTATTCGGTATGGGTAAACGGTGCAGTTTTAGCTTCAGCAGTACATCCGAGGATCTTTTATCCTCAGCTGTTGCCAACCTGACCCAAGCCCTTTGGACTCGGGTAAATGGAGCCTGCCCACAGGATGCGAGAAAACACTCTGCATCAGGGAAAGCGAGGCATTGCCTGTATGAATTTCTCAGTTGAGCTTGGAGATTCCTAAGCATGGTGATAGCTCTCCTTATCTCAGACGTCCAATGGGCCAAAAAATTAATTCCATGCAAGTCTAGATGGCGATGACAACAACTGGCATTGATATAGCACAAGCATCAAGGTGCTTGATAAAGGTGAGGGGAAAACCCAAGACACGGAGCAAAGACCAGAAGGGACGACCAACAGCTCGGGCAAAGAGGTTGGTTTTCAATGACGATCTTAAAAAAGTGGAGGGAGCTGAAGAGGGAAGTGTTTAAGAGGAATATTCCAGGGTAGCTGAAGGCTCAGAGGTGAAGGAGGCAGGGAATACACCCAGAGTCAGAGGAACAAAGTGTTGTAGGGCTGCAGTAGGTTAGGGACACAGAGTGGGACAAGGCGAAGGAGGGATTTATACACGGATGGGAATTTTAACTTTGAGGTGTTGGGAGATCAGGGCAGATGTAGGTCATTAAGTGAGGTTGGGGGGCACAATGGGTGAGTGGGACTTGGTGCAGGATACGGGCAGCACAAGTTGGAGTTCATGGAGGGTGAGGGATGAGAAGCCGGTAGAGGGCAGTCTGGGGATGCCAAAGGAACATATCAGGGATCCAGTGGCAGATGGGCTGAGGTAGGGAGCAGGCATGTGATATTCCAGGTGAAAGTAGGCAGTCTTTATGATAAGAGATTAATTTGACAAAGTGCCACATTAATAGACTTGCTAACAAAATTGAAGCCCATGCGTTTAAAGGGACAGTGACAGCTTAGATACAAACTTGGCTAAGGGACCGAAAGCAGAGAGTTTGGCTGTTTTCAGACAGTAGGGAAGTATACAGTGGGGTCTCCCAGGGGTCGCTATTAGGACCACTGCTCCTTTGATATATATTAATGACCTGGACTTGGGTATAAAGGGCATAATTTCAAAGTTTGCAGATGACATAAAACTTGGAAATATAGTGAACAATGAGTAACAGACCTCAAGACATTGACAGACGGATGAAATGGGCAGTCACATGGCAGATTAAGGTTAATGTGGAGAAGTGTGAAGTGAGGCATTTTGGTAGGAAGAATGAGGAGAGGCAATATAAACTAAATGGTAGTTTTAAAGAGGATGCAGGACAGAGCGACCTGGGGGTGTACATACCCAATTCTTTAAAGGTGGCAGAACAAGGTGAGAAGATAGTTAATAAAGCACATGGGATCCTTGGCTTTATAAATAGAGACAGAGTACAAAAGCAAGGAAGTTATTGTAAACCTTTATAAATCACTGGTTCGGCCCAAGCTGGAGTATTGTGTCCAATTCTGGGTACCGCACTTTGAAGAAGGGGTAGAAGAGATTTACTGGAATGGTTCCAGGGATGAGGACTTCAGTTATGTGTCGAGACTGGAGAAGCTGGGCTTGTTCTCCTTAGACCAGAGAAGGTTAGCAGATGTAATAGGTGTTCAAAATTATGAAGGATTTGATAAGAGTAATAAGAGTCAGTAATCAGAGGACACAAATTTAAGATAACTGGCAAAAGAGGGGAAATAATGAGAATGTTTTTACACAGCGGGTTATGATGAGCAGGAATACACTAACTGAAAGATAATGGGATCAGATTCAATAGTAAACTTTCAAAAGGAAATTGGTTATATACTTGAAAAGGAAACATTTGCAGGGCTATGGCCAAATAGCCCGGCACAGGCACAATGGGCCAAGTAGCCTCCTGTGCTCGAAGATTCTACGGGCTGGTTTTTCAGCTTGTTACCGCCTGTTTTTGCCCGGAGGGACGGTAATGGCGACGGGGAGCATTTCCAGGTGCGTGGCCAGCATTCCAGTGCCCCGCCGGGACATTCAGTGCGGGGTTTGCGGGAGCGTGGAGCAATACCGCCCGGTAGAGGTGAGCCGGTGTGCAACATGCCTGGTTGGAACCGGATCAAAATGTAAAACTCGCCCGATCTGTAGCGCCCTGCAGAGCGCCCCCTAGTGGGACCGCCTGTGAAAGCGGATGTTCCGAGCTGTAGTGCCCCCCAGTGGGACTACCCGTGAAAGCGGGCGTTCCTAGCTGTAACTCCCCCTAGTGGGACGACCTGTGAAAGTGGGTGTGCTGAGCTGTAGTGCCCCCTAGTGGGATTGCCTGTGGAGGTGAGCATTCCAAGCTGTAACACCCCCTAGTGGGACTACCTGTGAAAGCGGGTGTTCTGAGCTGTAGCGCCCCCTAGTGGGATTGCCTGTGGAAGCGGGCGATCCAAGCTGTAGCGCCCCGCAGTGCGCCCCCTAGTGGGACCACCTGTGGAAGTGGGCATTCCGGCTGTCGAGGCCGCAGTGAGGGAAGGAATGTCCACCTGAGGTAAGTGATTGTTTTTTATTTTTGCGATTTATGTGGATGTGGCGGGAGGAAAGCATTGGGAATGTTCTCAGTGGCTTTTGTCAGATTTATTTTTCACGGAAGCCTCTCTCAGGGCGCTCCGAGGTCGGCGGTTTAGCTCGGGGTTTTCAGTTGCTCAGCCGGCCTAGCGCCCTGAGAGAGATGAATAACGCCTCCCTTAGCGCCCTGCCCCACACTCAGGGCCCAGCTGCTGAATTTTGCAGCTGGAGACCCAAACCATTTCCTGGCGCAAAATTTACCGCCCCGCCCAGGTTAATGCCACAACAGAGGCACGAGTGAATTTCCCCCCCAACCCCGCCCCATGCGCAAAATTTACCGCCCCGCCCAGGTTAATGCCACAACAGAGGCACGAGTGAATTTCCCCCCCCAACCCCGCCCCATGATCTAGTGAAGGGAGCACCTGCATTAAGTGAAGACTGGATGAGTGTGACAAACAAATGTAACTAACTGTTAAAAACAAATTGTAAAGTTGGTGTTGGATGAGTTTTGCAGCAGGCCCTGCGTCTGCAGCCAGGAATCCCACACAGCAGGGAAATATTAATGTTGTGTCCCAGTTGTTCTGTTTGTAGTTATTACCATCACATTGATAGATCATTTCAGTAATCAAACAAACAAAGGTTACAGGAAAATGTAGCATTATCGTGCATGTATGTACACTGAAACTTTGCATCTGCTAAACGTAAGGTGAAGAGCCGTTGGTGAGGACTGTGTGGTAAACAGCAGCTTTATCATCTTGTTACCAACCGCACTACCCATCCCCCCAAAAAAATGTTTATATCATTCCAGGCCTTCTCTGTCCTCCCTTGAAATAATTTGGACCTCAAATTTAACTTATGGATGAGCTGTGGGGGTAAAATACAATCAGTAACACTTCTACACAGTCAGATAGGAAAATAAGTACAACGGGTTTGGACAAAAGAGGACCCTGCATGAAATGGGTTTGGGCATTTTACCCAAAACAGGTGCAATGCAGCCAGACCCTGGCTCATCCCAGAAATGCTGACTCTATATTTCAACAAGAAATTGTAACAACATTAAGATTCTTTACTTGCCTATATATTCATTTAACATTTGATTCTCTCGTCAACAATTAATATGCCAATGTGATTGCCACATTATCTGCTGGTACATTGCTAGTGGACAATTACGCCGTGCACGAGGGTGTCCGACAGATGATAAGAGTTTGAGGATTTATGGTCTTGTCTGCTGTGTCAGACAGCCATAGGACATTTCAAATAATATCAGTAATCAACGCACTGCATTAGTTCGAACAGGAGTGGTAGAAAAAGACAAAAATGGATTTATCGATCCTTTGTCAATACACATTCATTTAACAAAAAGCAAATTATTAATGACAAAATGAGAACTAATCACTTTCAAACATTCAATTCAAATGCTTCAAGACAATAAGAAAAGCAATGACTACATAAGTTTGAAACAAATACTAAAAACATTTCATTCGTATTAAGCTATTGAAACATTTTAGTAAGGGCGCTGGTAACTTCCTGACATGCTTTGTCCTGACGTCATCTGGTTTGAGCGGTTATCCAATTCCGTGGAGCCTCCTTGACTGTGAAAAGGATTACAACAGGTTATTTATAAAAATTAAAAAGACAAAACATAAATTCTGCTTCAAACTGAGTACAAGGTCTGGAAATAAGCAAATAATAAATGTAAAGATTTCACACGCCCAGTCCAAGAACATGCCTTCTGACAATCCAAGTGACAGAAATTGGCACTACAACATTTTACTAAACACACAGCCACAAGAAATTCAGCACAGGTCATTCGGCCCATCGTACCCGTGTCAGTGCTCGCGTTACATTGGATCCATCTACTCTCATATCAATCCCCTTTAAAACAATTCTTTTGCAAGTTTATCTAATTTCCTCTAAAATGCTGAACACCTCAAAAATTTTCAGCTGATCAGAGAAAGCCAGCATGGATTTGTGAAAGGTTGGTTATGCCTGACAAACCTGATTGAATTTTGTGAGGAGGTGACTAACGTAGTGGACAGGGGAATGTCTATGGATGTTATTTATATGGACTTCCTGAAGGCATTAGTCCCACATAAGAGACTGTTAACTAAGGTAGAAGCCCATGGAATTGAAGGGAAATTATTGACCTGGTTAGGAAATTGGCTGAGCGACAGGTGACAGAGAGTAGGGATAATGGGTAGGTACTCGAATTGGCAGGGTGTGACTTGTAGTGTCACACAGTGTTGGGGCCTCAACTATTCACCATATTTATTAACGACTTAGATGATGGCATAGAAAGCCATATATCCAAGTTTGCCGATGACACAAAGAGAGGCGGCAGTGTAGATGAAAGCATAACATTACAAAGGACAAAGCTTGGGGACAGAGCAGCATGAATGCAATCAGAGTGGATCACAAGCAGAGTGGAAGAACTTGGTGAGAGCAGGAATTAGGTGGAGAGGAGGAAGGTGGTTGAGATGTCTAACTGAAAAGGTGGAGTGGAGCCAGCGAACCCACGGACTCTTGAGTAAATGGGCTCAGGAGCAGACCTGCGGGAGAGCGAGAGGAGCGGCCCGAGATAAAGGTAGCCCCGAGCGCCCAGAACAGGCAGCAAGCATGAGCGTCAGTGAGCGAGGTAAATAAACTAAAGTGATGTCAGCACAAGGGAAGGAGCTGATTGGTGAGTAGCTGGTGATTGATTTTTTTTTTAAGTCTTGAGTTTATTTCTATTAAGTTAGTTATAGAGACCTGCAGGGCACCTCAGTCCTGTGGAATGAACATCTTGTGCCATGTGGGAAATCCAGGACACTTCCCGCTTCTGTGTTTCGGAGCTTGAGCAGCAGCTGGTGTCACGGCGGTGCATCCCTGAGGGCACGTGGATAGCACGTTTCGAGAGGTGGTCACCCCGCAATGTAACATTGTACAGGCAGAGAGGGAATGGGTGACCACCAGAGAGACAAGGAGCACCATGCAGGTAGTGCAGCAGTTCCTTGAGCGCATCTCAATCTATAACCGATATCTGGTGAGGGCAATAGTCCACGTCACCATGGGTGGCTCAGCTGTACAGGGGAGAAGGAGGACGATCGGGAAAGCAATAGTGATAGGAGATTCAATAGTTAGGGGAACAGACAAGCGTTTCTGCGGCCGCAAACGTGACTCCAGGATGGTATATTGCCTGTCTGGTGCCAGGGTTAAGGATGTCACCGAGCGGCTACAGAACATTCTGAGGGGGAGGGTGAACAGCCTCGGTACCAACAAAATAGGTAGAAAGAGGGATGAGGTCCTGCAGGCAGATTTTAGGGAGCTAGGAAAGAGATTAAAAACAGGATCTTAAAGTTAAGTGTTTTTTGGATTACTCCCTGTGCCACGAGCTAGTGAGTACAGAAGAGATGCATGCATGGCTGAAGAGATGGCGCAGGAGGGAAGGGTTTAGATTCCTGGGACATTGGAACCAGTTCTAGTGGAGGTAGGACCTGTGCAGGATGGATGCAACCCTCGTGAAGGGTGTTGCTAGTGCTGTTGGGGAGGGTTTAAACTAATTTGGCAGGAGGATGGTCACTAGGATGTAGCATTAGAAAGGGGAAACATGGTGCAAATGGGAAGTACAGATAGCACTAGAGTATGAGATAGTATGGTATTAGGTGGATCAGACTAAGAGAGAATACAAGAAAGTCTAAGACAGGTTTACAGTGTATGTGTGTAAATGCACGAAGTGTGATAAATAAGGTCGGTGAGCTGCAGGCACAAATAGTCACACAGGACTATGACATCGTGCGATAACGGAGCCCTGACTCAATAAAGGGCAGGATTAGGTTCTAAATTTCCTGGATAGAGTGTTCAGGAAAGATAGGGAAGGAAAAAAAGGAGGTGGGGTGGCAGTGTTGATTAAGGAGAATGTTACTGTGCTGGAGAGGAGGTCATGGAGGGGTCAGGGACAGAATCTATATGGTTAGATTCGAGAAACAATAGAGGTGCCATTACACTACTAGGTGTATTCTATAGGCCACCAACTAGTGGGAAGGATATAGAGGAGCAAATTTGCAGAGAAATTACAGAGAGGTGCAAGAACTATCGAGTGTTATAATGGGGGACTTCAACTATCCTAATAGACTGGGATAGTAGTAGTGTAAAGGGCAGAGGGGGAAGAATTTATTGCTGGATTTGGTTCAGGGGGCTGAAGTACATCAAGTGAAGCAAGTGTCAGCAGAGGAACATTTAGAGAACAGTGATCATAGTATCATGAGGTTTAGATTAGCTATGGAAAAGGACAGGGAGCAAGCTAGAGTAAAAATACTTAATTACACAGGATATACGGCGCAGAAACAGGCTATTCGGCCCAACCAGTCCATGCCAGCATTTATGCTCTACTCGAGCCTCTTCACGATTTTTCCTCATCTAAATCTATCGGCAAAATCCTCTATTCCCTACACTCTCATATGCTTGTCTAGCCTCCCCTTAAATGCATCTATTCTATTCACTTCAACCATTCCCTGTGACAGCGAGTTCCACATTCTCACCACTCTTTGGGTAAAGATGTTTCTTCCGAATTCCCTATTGGATTTCTTGGTGACTATCTTATATTGATGGCCTCTAGTTATGCTCTTCCCCACAAGTGGAAACACTCTCTCTGTATCCACTCTTATCAAAACCTCTCATCATTTTAAAGACCTCTATTAGGTCACCCCTCGGTCTTCTTTTTTCAAGAGAAAAGAGACCCAGCCTGTTCATCCTTTCCTGATACGTATACCCTCGCATTTCTGGTATCATCCTTGTAAATCTTCTCTGCACCCTCTCTAGTGCCTCTATATCCTTTTTATAATATGGCAACCAAAACTGTATGCAGTGTGGTCTAACCAAGGTTCGATACAGGTTTAGCATTACTTCCCTACTTTTCAATTCTATATGTCAAGAAATAAACCCTAGTGCTTGGTTTGCTTTTTATGGCCTTGCTAAGCTGTGTGGCAACTTTTAGCGATTTGTGTATTTGTACTCCAAGATCCCTTTGTTCCTCTACCCCACCTAGACTCGCACCCTCCAAGTAATAAGTGACCTCCCTATTCTTTCGACCAAAATTAATACCTCACATTTATCTGTGTTGAACTTCATTTGCCAATGATAAGCCCATTCTTCAAGTTTATTATTGTCCTCCTATAAATTGTTGCAGTCCTCCTCAGTATTGACTATCCCCCCAATTTGGTGTCATCCGCAAATTTAGAATGTGTTTTTGATTCCAAAGTATGAATCATTAATATAAATTGTGAACAACATTGGTCCCAGCACTGATCCTTGTGGATCAACCATCTTCTGCCACTGTGAATAGCTACCTGTAATATATTGGCTTCATGGGTTCTTTGCTTAAGAATTCATAGCAAGACATTGCTATTAAGAACTAGTTGGTTTATTAGCAAAAGGTTTAACAATCACAACACACATTACAAGTTCATCTACCAGGCTCACAATCACCTGTGGATCCCCCGAACCCAATTGGCTGGGGTTTTATTCAGTCTTGTGAACATCACGTGACTGGTTAAGCCACTGCCAACTCAACAACTATTTTGGTAAAACTTTTAAATCAAGTGCCCCCCTTTTTTAAGGGCACCAAAACCCACAAATTAACAATTAAACATTAAAGGGAACCTTGTCAAATCAAATTAACATATTGTTCCCTGTTGAAATGATGTACTCCAGTCCCTCCGATGCCCACCTCTCGCGGAAGGCTGTAAGCGTACCGGTGGACACCACGTGCTCCATCTCCAGGGACACCCTGGCACAAACGTAGCCGCGGAAGAGAGGCAGGCAGTCGGGCTGAATGACCCCCTCTGCCTGGACCTGTGAATGGCCACCTTGGCCAGGCTCAGGAGCAGTACTATGAGGAGGCCCTCCGACCTGCCCGCTCCCCTCTGCACCGGGTGCCCAAAGATCAGGGGCATGGGACTGAAGTGTAGCCAAAAATCGAGGAGCAGCCCCTTCAAATAATGGAAGAGGGGTTGCAACCTCACACACTGTGGAACATGGATTCGTCAACAGCTCAACAACTATTTTGGTAGAAACTTTAAATCAAGTGCCTCCTTATTAAAGGGGCACTAGAACCGACAAATTAACAAATAAAACATTTTAAACAATAAATGGTCAAATTAAAATTTGGTTGCCGGGGTGATGATGCACTCCAGTCCCTCGGTGTCCACCTCTCGCGGAAGGCCACGAGCGTACCGGTGGACACCGCGTGCTCCATCTCCAGGGACATCCTGGCACGAATGTAACCGCATAAGAGAGGCAGGCAGTCGGGCTAAACGACCCCCTTAACCGCCCTCTGCCTGGACCGGCTGATTGCCCCCTTGGCTATGCCCAGGAGCAGTCCTACGAGGAGGCCCCCTGACCTGCCCGCTCCCCTCCGCACAGGATGCCCAAAGATCGGGGCTTGGGACTGAAGTGCAGCCAAAAATCAAGGAGTAGACCCTTCAAACAATGGAAGAGGGGCTGCAACCTCACACACTGTACATATACATGCAACACAGATTCATCAACAGCTCTACAACCCTGTGAGTATACTCACAGGTGCATACATTACACTGCCTTTTACCCCTACTCTCTGCTTTGTCTTGAAGCTACTAGCGATCCATTCTGCTACCTGTCCCCTGACTCTGCATTCTCTGATCTTGTTCATCATTATGGGGTCTATCTATTGCATTACCACTGTCTACTCTCTCGTTACCTGTTCAGAAAATTCAATGAGGTTGGTCAAACGAGACTTTCCCTTTTGAAATTCATGCTGACTATTCGTTATATTTTTGGTTTCTAGATGTTCTTCTATCTTCTATTTATAATTGGAGGATGGCCAATTTCAGTGGGTTGAAAATGGATCTGGACCGGGTAAATTGGAATCAAAGATTGGCAGGCAAAACTGTAATCCAAAAATGGGCTGCCTTTAAAGAGGAAATGGTTCGGGTACAGTCGAAATATATTCCGTGGGGAAAGGTAAGGCTCCCTGGATGACGAAAGAGATAGAAAGTAAGATGAAACAGAAAAATGACAGATATCAAGATGAGAATACAAGTGAGAACCAGGCTGAATATAGAAAGTTCAGAGGGGAAGTGAAAAATGAACTAAGAGGGTCAAAGAGAGAGTCTGAGAATAGATTGGCAGCTAACATAAAAGGTTATTCAATGTCTTCTATAGGCATATAAATAGTTAACGGGTAGCAAGAGGGATGGAACCAAAGAGGAGACCTACACATGGAGGCAGGAGGCATGGCTGAGGTGCTCAATGAGTACTTTGCATCTGTATTTACCAAGGAAGAACATGCTGCTGAAGTCATAATCAAAGAGGAGGTAGTTGAGATACTGAATGGGATAAAAAAATGATAAAGAGGTACTAGAAAAGCTGGCTGTACTTAAAGTAGATAAGTCACCAGAACCGGATGGGATGCATCCTAGGATGCTGAGGGAAGTAAAGGTGGAAACTGCAGAGGTACTGGCCATAATCTTCCAATTCTCCTTAGACACGGGGGTGGTGCCAGAGGACTGGAGAATTCCAAACATTATACGCTTGTTCAAAAAAGGATGTAAGGACAAACCCAGTAACTACAGGCCAATCAGTTTAACCTCGGTAATGGGGAAGCTTTTACAAACGATAATCCAGAACAAAATTAACAGTCACTTGGACAAGTGTGGATTTGTTAAAGGCTAACTGTGTTTAACCAAATTGACAAGTCTTTTGACGAGCTAACAGAGAGGGTTGATATGCGCAATGTGGTTGATGTGGTGTACTTGGACTTCCGAAAGGTGTTTGATAAGTGCCACATAATAGGCTTGCCAGCAATTTGAAGCCCATGGAATAAAAGGGACAGTGGCAGCATGGATACAGAATTGGCTAAGTGACAGGAAACAGAGAGTAGTGGTGAACGGTTGTTTATTGGATTGGAGGAAGGTATACAGTGGTGTTCCCCGGGGGTCAGTTCTAGGACCACTGCTTCTCTTGATATATGACTTGGGTGTACAGGGCACAATTTCAAAAATTGCAGATGATTCAAAACTTGAAAGTACAGTGAACAGTGAGGAGGATAGTGATAGACTTCAAGAGGACGGAGACAAGCTGGTGGAATGGGCAGACACAGGGCAGATGAAATTTAACGCAGAGAAGTGCAAAATGATACATGTTAGTAGGAAGAACAAGGCGAGGCAATATAAACTAAAGAGCACAATTCTAAAGCAACAAAGTTATGATGAACCATTGTAAAACACTGCTCTCACCTCAACTGGTGTACTATATCTAATTCTGGGCCCCGCACTTTAGGAAGGATGTGAAGGCCTTGGAGAGGGTGCAGAAAAGATTTACAAGAGTGGTTCCAGGAATGAGGAACTTCAGTTACATGGATAGGCTGGATAAAGCTGGGGTTGTTCTCCTTAGAGCAGAGAAGGTTGAGAGATTTAATAAAGGTGTTCAAAATGATGAGGGGTCTAGACAGAGTAGAAACAAGACGAAAATTCTTTCCATTATTTATTCTATCTGTTCTGAAAATGCATTTAAGGAGGACGGCAACTTAGCTGCTTCACTCCATGGAAGTGTGGAGGGGAATCGTTGAAGGAAGTGGCATTTGTTCCAGGGTAATGTCATTGGCAGAAGGGTCGAGAACCAGAGGACACAGATTTAAGGTGATTGGCAGAACCAAAGATGACATGAGGAAAATCTTTTTTACGTAGCGAATGGTTAGGATCTGGAATGTACTGCCTGAGAAGGAGGTGGAGGCAGATTCAATCGTGGCTTTCAAAAAGGGAATTGGATAAGTACCCGAAGGAAATAAATTTGCAGGACTACAGGGAAAGGGCGTGAGTGGGACTAGATGAGGTGCATGACAGACTGAATGGCCTCCTTCTGTGCTGCAACCATTCTATATTGACAGATTAAGTGAATGGGCAAAACTGTGGCAAATGGATTTCAAATGTAGGCAAATGTGAGGTCATCCACTTTTGGACCTAAAAAGGATAGAACAGGGTACTTTCTAAATGGTGAAGAGCTAAAAACAGCAGATGTCCAAAGAGGCTTGGGTGTCCAGGTACATAGATCATTAACATGTACAGAAAATAATCAAAAAGCCTAATGGGATGCTGACCTTTATATCTGGAGGACTAGAATACAAAGGGTAGAAGTTATGCTGCAACTCTACAAAGTGCTGGTTAGACCTCACCTGGAGTACTCTGGGCAATTCTGGGCAGCACACCTTAGGGAGGATATATTGGTCTTGGAGGGAAGCAGCGTAGGTTTATTAGGCTGATACCCGGACTTCAACGGTGAAGTTACGCAGAGAAGTTACACAAATTAGGTTTGTATTCCCTAGAATTTAGACGGTTATGGGATGATCTGATTCAATTTTTCGAGATATTAAGGGGAACGAATGAGGCAAATAGAGAGAAACTATTTTTGCTGGTTGGGGATTCTAGGACTAGTGGGGCATAATCTAAAAATTAGAGCCAGGCCTTTCAGAGTGAAATTAAAAAACACTTCTACACACAGGGCGGTAGAAGTTTGGAACTCTCTTGACCAAATGGTAATTAAAGCTAGATCAATTGTTAATTTTAAATCAGAGATTGATATTATGGGATATGGGCCGAAGACGGGTATATGGAGTTAGGTCCTAGATCAGTCAGAATGGCAGAGCAGGCTCGAGGGGCTACTTGGCCTACTCCTGTTCCTGTGTTCCTACTAATTTAGCTTCAATTGCATCTTATGGTTATGCATTCCATATTCTAATAATCTTTTGTGTGAATTCCTCTACTCCATTCATTCTTCAAATATGAGTCCTAGTCTTATGCCCTCGTTACAGATTCAGTGAGCAATGGAATTAATCGTTTTCTATTTACCCTCTTAAATCCATTCAAATCTCTGATCACATTAGATCTGCTCAACCTTCTTGGCACCAGTGAAAGTATTCCTAGTTTTCTCCAAGTCGCTCATAATATCTCCTTATACCTAGCAAATTCCTTCAGGTAGGCATAGAGTAAGCTGCCTTCAATGAGATCACCACAGCCCACAGAAGTCCTTGTACGGGGTGGGGAGAGGAACTGGTTGCAAAGGGTGGGGTGGGAAGTAGCACAAGTAGTTGCAGCGGGTGGGGGGAACAGTACAAGGTCTGGGGGTGCAGCATTTGGAGAACATTTTTACTGGGTCGGATGGAAGAAGCCTTTCACTGAGCAAGACTCCACATGGCCGCGGTGTCCAATTGTCCGAGCAGTGGGGAATGTTATGATGTGCCATCCCAATCTTTGCTTGTGAAATGGGGGAGCCCGCCTGCCCGAGGCTAGACTACAGAACAAGAGCTGGACATGGTATTAAGACTGGCTGTAGTTCTAGGTAGCAAGGGAACTGGGATCTTAATAGAGGTGGGTGTAAAGAGGCTGGGTTACTAAAGCTGTTCCAACAGGAACCTTTTTTTTGCCCTTGATATGCACTGCCATCCAGTGGATTGTTATGGAGCTGCATGCCGACAGGACTTTCACCACTACAGATGCCAAACATAACATGGTACTGTAGGTATATGCTGACACTTTATAACTGAGGTTGCATGACCGAGGGTAGAGAGAAACCATTTCTGCTCGTTGGCGAGTCTAAGACTAGGGGGCATAGTCTAAAAATTAAAACCAGATCTTTCAGGAGTGAAGTTAGGAAACTCTTCTAAACGCAATAGATTGAAGAAGTTTGGAACTCTCCTCCGAAAATAGCATTTGATGCAAGGTCAATTGTTAATTTTAAATCTGAGATTTTTAGGTTTTTGTTAACCAAAGGTCTAAAGGGATATGGGGCAAAGGTGGGTATATGGAGTTAGGTCAAAGATTAGCAATGGTCTCACTGAATGGCAGAACAGGTTCTAGGGGCTAAATGGCCTCCTCCTCTTCCTATGAAGCTAGATAAACATGAGTGATAAAGGTGCTGATAGGGTAAGATAAAGTAAGGTGAGAGGAGGCTTGTGTAGAGCATAAAGGCTGGCATAGACCTGTTGGGCCTGTTCCTGTGCTATAAAATGCTATGTAATTCTACTCTGCGTTCTTTCAGCCGTTCCTCTTTCCATGCCAGCACGTCACCTTTAATTATACAGGATTAATCTTTGCTATAAGCCACTTCTGAAAGTTCAACCAACTCGCTATATTACTTTGTCTACATGCTTGGTAAGTTCTTCAAGCATTCGATTAGGTAAGTGATATCTTCTTTACAGATCTGTATTCACCTGGTTTATCCCTTTCCCCTTTTTTTGAACAGAAGCGTTACATTCTCCAGCCTCTCATCCTTTGGTACAATTTCACAGAGGTTGGAATGAATTTCTCGATGTGCTACAGTGTCTGTCGCTTCCACCAATGCATCTATCCAGCTCCTTAGGAGTCTCGCATGATGCATATAAAGTATTTCAATAGCACAGCAACAGGGTTTCTCCAAACAGGATGTTACATACAGTGTAGCCTTCAACCAATAAAGTCACCAGGACCGGATGGGCTGCATCCAATAAAGTCTCAACTGTTGGAGTTTGTGTAAATTGCATCAATGAGAAAGACTGAAGCCTGGGACAAATGATTGTTGGGATGTTTCTTTATTTTACATGGCTGTGGTCACTTAAGCTCACTGGTCCATTACTTAAAATGACGATGCTTTATGAGGCATGGAGGTATGGGGGTGACCGAGGAAAGGAGTCCTATTTGGACAATTAAAAATTGTCGCTTCCCAATTTGTTTTGCCTCCCTCTGTCCTCTCTCCTTGGCGCCCATACTTTCTTTCACCATCTCTGTGCCCTTGTTTCAAACCCTTTTGGCAACTCTATCCTGCGTCATCTATTCTGTGTTTCTCTGATCTTTTTTTCCATTTGTTGTGGATGACCTGAGGGCATTAAGACTCAACTACGTAGTGTGGGACTGGCGTCACATGGAGGCCCAGGCCAGGGAGGGGTGGGACTGTAGTCATATGGATGTCCAGACCAGGGAGGGGTGGGACTGTAGTCATATGGAGGTCCAGACCAGGGAGGGGTGGCATGTTTCCTCCCCTGCAGGACATTATTTGGGTTTGTACAACAATCTAGCGGCTTTTCTTGGTCATTGTCTTACGCCAGCCCACAAATTACAACATTTACTGAATTCAATTTCACAAACTGCCGTGGCTGATGGTCTAGAGTTGCTAGCCCAGTACCATAACCTCGAGGCTACTGCAGCCAAGGTGTGCATCTTACACATATTCCTGTACTGAATTTCTATCTTTAGGGCACTTAGCCAAATAGTGCTTTGTCAGAGGCAGGGGATATTGCAACACACACAGGTATAATAGAAACCAGAGTTGGGGCCGAGGCTGAGAGGGAAGGGTGGTTCTGGACCCGGAAGCTGGAGCATTATAGAAGCAAAGCAGGCATCACAGGATCACGGTGCAAGGGAGATTAGGTGGTGGAAAAAGGACCACTGTGTGATGCTGTTCTTTAGCGTTTAGGAACAAGCCAGGAGGCAGGGGCATATCAAGGTGCTGCTACAGACTGACACCATGAGCTTCCGTCAGTGTTAGATCAGCTGATCAATGGACCGTCCAAGTGCTGCTTCTGCTATTGATCCAACTATTCTTTGAAGGAGCGCTGCACAAATCAGCCAATCGTCCAGTCCTGAAGTTGGAACCTTGTCTGCCAGCTTCAACCTGCTCATGGTTTACCTCAGCATCTTCCAGTGCCCCTGACTTAGGGAGTGGGTTCAGAGTTCAAATCAGGTAGAAGCATATCAAGCAGCAGGTCCTGGACATGCAGAGAGCTGTGGAGAAAAAGCCTCTTAAAAGTGCTGCAAAGGAGAGAGCGGAGCTTGAGTACTGGGGACAGACCTTGGTGGGGGACAAAGGTACTGGAGCAGGGCTGATGCACTCAGATTAGGCCTGGATGGAATAAAGAGAACAGACAGGAGGTACAGCGGTCACAGGGCAAGCACAGAGCTCGCACAGCTTACACAGCAAACCTAGGAGCGGACAGAACAAACATGTGGAGAGGCAGAGTGGATGAAATACCCTGGGGAAGTGGTACTGAAAAAAAGTTGCTGTCTTTTCCCAATGATCTGCTTGGCCTGCACGGTCACATGATCATCACAATGCAACAATCAGATATAGTGCAGGGTTGTATGGCATGGTGGGTAGCAAACTGTGCCCTTTCAGCCCTGCAATCAAACCCAGTGCAGACAATACTGAAGCCTTCCAGCACTGGGGCTCAGGGGGGGCAGGAAAACAGCGCACACACTTTCCACTCTGGGACTGAGGTGCATATTCAGCCCATACTGAAGAGGATTACAATTATTTCTGTCTACTAGAGGGAAGGGTCCGACGTAAAACTAAACTGGAACTTGCTTCCTAAAAGGTGCAGGTGTAACATAATAACGGTGATAATTTGGCACAAATTGACAGTAAAATTGTGGCGAGAGAGAGATCTGGCAAATGGAAAAATGCACCAGATAAAATTGCAACCTTCATTTCAAGTCCAAGCACCAAAGCCATTCTGATGTGAAATGCTTATATGGTGGAACATTAAGGTAGACACATTAAAATGAATAAAACACTCAACACAAGGGTTAAACGCCAATTGTGCTTATCCATATTGCCAAACTTGGAATGAAGCACATGGACAGATACTTTATCAAATCAGGGTTCACAGATACAACAATCAGCATTTTTAATAAGAACTTGATGTTTTCCTGAAGTGTAGCCAAGAAGTGATTTTTGTGCTACTTACTGCTGCAGTCCTCCTCCACTTCCTCTCTGCGTACTGTAAGCTGCCCCTGACTGGCTAGACATGCTCCGGGAATCTCCACCTGCAACAGCAGTAGGTCAGTGACTAACCTTCACACTCACAATTAGTCATTCAAAAAGCATGCAGGCATTTCAAGGAACATACAAGGCCAGTGAATCACCAATTTCACCCAAATTAAACAAGGCCCAACAAATAGCTACAAGATTCCAGTTTTTTACCATCATTATATCTCAACCTTCAGTTTACTGTATTATATGGCATTACATCCATGGTTCCCTCAAAGAAGAGTCTGTTCCCATGGTTGATGTGCAACACGGGAGGGGGTTGGTTTTCTCCCTTGTACTTTGACCTTTCCGCAGAGCAGCAGGAAAATCCCCCTCGCGCTCTGACTATATGCCTTTGCTGTTCTCTGTGCCTGCTCGTGGTATACCGGGGGGAGCAGACACACGATCCAGTTGGGTCACGCTTTCGTCAGGGGATCCGTTGGTGGCGGGGGGGGGGCGGAAAGAAAGGGAGCGAGGGAGACTGGGGGGGGGGGGGGGGAGAGGGCGAGGGAGACTGGGGGGGGGGGGGAAGAGGGCGAGGGAGACTGGGGGAGGGAGGGAAGAGAGAGAGGGAGACTGGGGGGGGGGAAAGAGGGCGAGGGAGACTGGGGGGGAGGGAAGAGAGAGAGGGAGACTGGGGGGGAGGGAAGAGAGAGAGGGAGACTGGGGGGGAGGGAAGAGAGAGAGGGAGACTGGGGGGGGGGAAAGAGGGCGAGGGAGACTGGGGGAGGGAGGGAGAGGGAGACGGGGGGGGGGGAAAGAGGGCGAGGGAGACTGGGGGAGGGAGGGAGAGGGAGACGGGGGGGGGGGGGAGGAGAGGGCGAGGGAGACTGGGGGCGGGGGGAAGAGAGGGTGAGGGAGACTGGGGGGTGGGGGGGGGGGAAAGAGGGAGACTGGGGGGGAAGAGGGTGAGGGAGACTAGGGGGAGAGGGAGTCTGAGGAGAGAGCGAGAGGGATACTGGGGAGAGAAAGAGGGAGACTAGTGGAGAGAGAGAAGGAAGGGAGACGGGGGAGAGGGAGTCTGAGGAAAGAGCAAGAGGGATACTGGGGAGAGAAAGAGGGAGACTGGTGGAGAGAGAGACTGGTCACGAAGGTTAAAGCCAATGGGATCCAGGTCAAAGTGCTAGTTGGATCCAAAATTGGCTCAGAGGTAGGATGCAAAGGGTAATGGGTGATGGATGTTTTTGCGACTGGAAGGATGATTCCAGGGGGGTTCCGCAGGGTTCAGTGCTGGGTCCCTTGCTTTTTGTGGTATATATCAATGATTTAGATTTGAATATAAGGAGTATCATTAAGAAGTTTGCAGATGAGACTAAAATTGGCTGTGTGGTTGATAATGAAGAGGAAAGTCATGGACTGCAGGAGGATATCAATCTACTGGTCAGGTGGGCAGAGCAGTGGCAAATGGAATTTAATTTGGAGAAGTGCGAGGTGATGCACTTTTTTGAAGGGCTGATCAGGAAAGGGGACACCACCGCAGGTCGGGAGTATAAACGGGCTGGAGCATGCCACTATTTCTTCCAGCTCGAACTGCTCCAAGTGTGCGACGACATTGAGGTGGGTGAATGGGTGATATCATCAAAACCCAGGTCACCGTTTGGAGGGCAGGCAGGAACATCGGTGAAGCCCAGGTACAGCAGAGGAGCGGGAATGTCGGGGCAGATGAGCGGTGAGAGATCGTGGAGGGGGTGCACCGAATGTCTGAGGCGGAGAAGCGGCGAGAGATCGAGGCAGAAATGCAGCAAATGATCGAGGCGGGGGAGCAGTGAGTGATCGTGGCGGAGGTGTGGCAAATGTTTGATGTGGAGTTGCGGTGAGAGATCGTGGCGGAGGTACGGCAAATGAGGGTACAGGGCCCTCGCCAGCCCACACTGCGATATGTGTGCGCACGAGGTCCACGCAGCAGAGCAGGACTCCAGTCGTCCTGATTAACCCTTGCCACTGGATTAAGGCCTAGCTCTGTCAAGCCCATGTGCAACGGTCACCATACATTTAAAAAAAAATCCACGCACAAGCATCTTCCACCCCTGGAGTTCACAACTGGAATATCGGTTCCTTCATTGAAACATCTGCAAACTCATCCATTTTGGTGTGGAAGCAAATCATCCTCGTTCGAGAGACTGCCTATGATACACATTAGGCAGCAGGCCACTTAATGGCGTAGATGAACAAAGGGACCTTGGAGTGCTTGTCCACAGATCCCTGAAAGTGGGCAGGCCAGGTGGATAAAGTGGTTAAGAAGGCATACGGAATGCTTGCCTTTATTAGCCGAGGCATAGAATACAAGGCCAGGGAGGTTATGCTTAAATTGTATAATACTCTGATTAGGCCACAGCTGGAGTACTGCGTGCAGTTCTGGTCGCCGTATTGTAGGAAGGATGTGATTGCACTAGAGAGGGTGCAGAGGAGATTTAGTAGGATTCTGCCTGGAATGGAGAATCTTAACTATGAGGACAGATTGGATAGGCTGGGTTTGTTCTCATTGGAACAGAAGAGGTTGACAGGAGACCTCATTGAGGTGTACAAAATTTTGAGGGGCCGAGATACAGTGGATAGCAAGGGCACATCTCCATTGGTGGAGGGGTCAATTAGGAGGGCTCATAGTTTTAAGGTGGAAGCTTCAGAGGGGATTTGAGATGGGGGGGGGGGGGGCTTCTTCACACAGAGGATTGTGGGGGTCTGGAACTCACTGCCTGGAAGGGTGATGGATGCAGAAACCCTCACCACATTTAAAAGGTTACAGACCTAGAAGCTGGTAAGTGGGATTAGAAACATAGAAACATAGAAAATAGGTGCAGGAGTAGGCCATTCGGCCCTTCTAGCCTGCACCGCCATTCAATGAGTTCATGGCTGAACATTCAACTTCAGTACCCCATTCCTGCTTTCTCGCCATACCCCTTGATCCCCCTAGCAGTAAGGACCTCATCTAACTCCTTTTTGAATATATTTAGTGAATTGGCCTCAACAACTTTCTGTGGTAGAGAATTCCACAGGTTCACCACTCTCTGGGTGAAGAAGTTCCTCCGCATCTCGGTCCTAAATGGCTTACCCCTTATCCTTAGACTGTGACCCCTGGTTCTGGACTTCCCCAACATTGGGAACATTCTTCCTGCATCTAACCTGTCTAACCCCGTCAGAATTTTATATGTTTCTATGAGGTCCCCTCTCATTCTTCTGAACTCCAGTGAATACAAGCCCAGTTGATCCAGTCTTTCTTGATAGGTCAGTCCCGCCATCCCGGGAATCAGTCTGGTGAACCTTCGCTGCACTCCCTCAATAGCAAGAATGTCCTTCCTCAGGTTAGGAGACCAAAACTGTACACAATACTCCAGGTGTGGCCTCACCAATGCCCTGTACAACTGTAGCAACACCTCCCTGCCCCTGTACTCAAATCCCCTTGCTATGAAGGCCAACATGCCATTTGCTTTCTTAACCGCCTGCTGCACCTGCATGCCAACCTTCAATGACTGATGTACCATGACACCCAGGTCTCTTTGCACCTGCCCTTTTCCTAATCTGTCACCATTCAGATAATAGTCTGTCTCTCTGTTTTTACCACCAAAGTGGATAACCTCACATTTATCCACATTATACTTCATCTGCCATGCATTTGCCCACTCACCTAACCTATCCAAGTCGCTCTGCAGCCTCACAGCATCCTCCTCGCAGCTCACACTGCCACCCAACTTAGTGTCATCCGCAAATTTGGAGATACTACATTTAATCCCCTCATCTAAATCATTAATGTACAGTGTAAACAGCTGGGGCCCCAGCACAGAACCTTGCGGTACCCCACTAGTCACTACCTGCCATTCTGAAAAGTACCCATTTACTCCTACTCTTTGCTTCCTGTCTGACAACCAGTTCTCAATCCATGTCAGTACACTACCCCCAATCCCATGTGCTCTAACTTTGCACATCAATCTCTTGTGTGGGACCTTGTCGAACGCCTTCTGAAAGTCCAAATATACCACATCAACTGGTTCTCCCTTATCCACTCTACTGGAAACATCCTCAAAAAATTCCAGAAGATTTGTCAAGCATGATTTCCCTTTCACAAATCCATGCTGACTTGGACCTATCATGTCACCTCTTTCCAAATGCACTGCTATGACATCCTTAATAATTGATTCCATCATTTTACCCACTACCGATGTCAGGCTGACCGGTCTATAATTCCCTGTTTTCTCTCTCCCTCCTTTTTTAAAAAGTGGGGTTACATTGGCTACCCTCCACTCCATAGGAACTGATCCAGAGTCAATGGAATGTTGGAAAATGACTGTCAACGCATCCACTATTTCCAAGGCCACCTCCTTAAGTACTCTGGGATGCAGTCCATCAGGCCCTGGGGATTTATCGGCCTTCAATCCCATCAATTTCCCCAACACAATTTCCCGGCTAATAAGGATTTCCCTCAGTTCCTCCTCCTTACTAGACCCCCCGACCCCTTTTATAACCGGAAGGTTGTTCGTGTCCTCCTTCGTGAATACCGAACCAAAGTACTTGTTCAATTGGTCCGCCATTTCTTTGTTCCCCGTTATGACTTCCCCTGATTCTGACTGCAGGGGACCTACGTTTGTCTTTACTAACCTTTTTCTCTTTACATATCTATAGAAACTTTTGCAATCCGTCTTAATGTTCCCTGCAAGCTTCTTCTCATACTCCATTTTCCCTGCCCTAATCAAACCCTTTGTCCTCCTCTGCTGAGTTCTAAATTTCTCCCAGTCCCCAGGTTCGCTGCTATTTCTGGCCAATTTGTATGCCACTTCCTTGGCTTTAATACTATCCCTGATTTCCCTTGATAGCCACGGTTGAGCCACCTTCCCTTTTTTATTTCTATGCCAGACAGGAATGTACAATTGTTGCAGTTCATCCATGCGGTCTCTAAATGTCTGCCATTGCCCATCCACAGTCAACCCCTTAAGTATCATTCGCCAATCCATCTCAGCCAATTCACGCCTCATACCTTCAAAGTTAGCCTTCTTTAAGTTCTGGACCATGGTCTCTGAATTAACTGTTTCATTCTCCATCCTAATGCAGAATTCCACCATATTATGGTCACTCTTCCCCAAGGGGCCTCGCACAACGAGATTGCTAATTAATCCTTTCTCATTACATAACACCCAGTCTAAGATGGCCTCCCCCCTAGTTGGTTCCTCGACATATTGGTCTAAAAAACCATCCCTTATGCACTCCAGAAAATCCTCCTCCACCGTATTGCTTCCAGTTTGGTTAGCCCAATCTATGTGCATATTAAAGTCACCCATTATAACTGCTGCACCTTTATTGCACGCACCCCTAATTTCCTGTTTGATGCCCTCCCCAACATCACTACTACTGTTTGGAGGTCTGTACACAACTCCCACTAACGTTTTTTGCCCTTTGGTGTTCTGCAGCTCTACCCATATAGATTCCACATCATCCAAGCTAATGTCCTTCCTAACTATTGCCTTAATCTCCTCCTTAACCAGCAATGCTACCCCACCTCCTTTTCCTTTTATTCTATCCTTCCTGAATGTTGAATACCCCTGGATGTTGAGTTCCCAGCCCTGCTCATCCTGGAGCCACGTCTCCGTAATCCCAATCACATCATATTTGTTAACATCTATTTGCACAGTTAATTCATCCACCTTATTGCGGATACTCCTTGCATTAAGACACAAAGCCTTTAGGCTTGTTTTTTTAACACCCTCTGTCCTTTTAGAATTTTGCTGTACAATGGCCCTTTTTGTTCTTTGCCTTGGGTTTCTCTGCCCTCCACTTTTCCTCATCTCCTTTCTGTCTTTTGTTTTTGCCTCCTTTTTGTTTCCCTCTATCTCCCTGCATTGGTTCCCATCCCCCTGCCATATTAGTTTAACTCCTCCCCAACAGCACTAGCAAACACTCCCCCGAGGACATTGGTTCCGATTCTGCCCAGGTGCAGACCGTCCGGATTGTACTGGTCCCACCTCCCCCAGAACCGGTTCCAATGCCCCAGGAATTTGAATCCCTCCCTGCTGCACCATTGCTCAAGCCACGTATTCATCTGAGCTATCCTGCGATTCCTACTCTGACTAGCACGTGGATAACCTCTTGTTGGATGGCGCAGATACGATGGTAAGTACTGCAGGGTATTGAATACATCCAGGGTGATCTCCTGGACTAGTTTCGATCGCTTGGATGGGTCGGAGAGGAATTTTCCCAGATTTCTTTTCCCCAATTGGCCTGGGTTTTTAATCTGGTTTTTGCCTCTCCCAGGAGATCACATGGCTCCGGTTGGGGTGGAACGTAGAATGTTTTAGTGCAAGGGGTGTCGCAGTTGTGTGGGGTGGATTGGGTGCTCTTTACCTTTCTGCCATTGTTAATAGGTTTATATGTAACCTTCAGGGCTGCTGACCGAGGGCTGTGCAGCTTTGTCGGCCAGCGCAGACACGATGGGCCAAAATGGCCCCCTTCTGTGCTGTAAATTTCTATGACTGGGGTGGAGGGAGGGACGGGGCTGGGGGTGAAGAGAGGGAGAGGGAGGAGAGGGAGAGGGAAAGAAAGAGACAGGGGAGAGAGGGAGAGAGACATAAGAGTGAAAGAGACAGCGAGACAGCGAAAGCGAGAGAGTGGCGAGGGTACAGTCAGTTCCTGGGGACTGAGCGACGACCGCACTTTGGAACAATGGTAGAGGGAAGCACATGTACAATGGCTGCTGGAAGTTTTGGACCCTCGGTCAAACAAAATTAAGATTTTTTTTTTTTTAATTCAGCAAATTGTTTGAAGCCGTAAAAAATATGGGCAAGAGATGTTGAATGTCCAGTGGTAAGTTCCTGTTAAATTTAAGGTGTTGTCCCCTTTTTGAAAGAGTTTCTCAGGGTTATTTAAACCATGTTATGAGAGAGGGGATAAAGTTTATGCCCCCTTTTGTACCTCAGAGTCTGAGAGAGACAGAGGGAACAGCAGCAGAAAAAGAGGAAATAAACTTCTCCAAAAGTGATCCCAATTCATCACCTTGGCTGGGGATAGATAACCACATTTCCTTCTTAGGAAGTTTAACCACTTTATTATTTGAGCTCCGTTTGGAATGAGTTTATTTTATTATATCTTGTTGTATGTTTAACGACAGCGTTGAAGAGGGAAAGAGAAACTTGGAGTAGTCTAATCCCACTCTGTGAACGGAGATATATTTTAGCCGCGTATACATCTTTCATTGTCTTGCATTTGAACCCGTGACCTCTTGATCTGGAGCTTGTGTTAATATTGATCATTCTGAGATTCAGTTTATCCATTCCCTAAAATACCTTACATACTTCAAAAATTACACTTCTGAGCAGCCCATTTCCAAATATAAACATCTCTAGTGTCAGTAGTCTTTCCTACTAAGCTCAGGGCTCCAATCCTTGATCTTCTCCGCATTTCCTCTAAAGCCAGCCCCAACTCCCATGGTATTGTCTCCAGAATGGCAATGTACAAGCTAACTGACTTCCTTGTGCTCTATCCCTCGACCTGCACATCCTAAGATCCCAGCTGCACTATCCGCTTGTGACCACAATAGGAGGTGCAGGGCTTTATTCGGAAAGAGGGACCTGCAGAGGAACCTCTAGATGGGCAGATTCATTTGAAGTGGGAACAATGACTGCTTCTGCCAAAGTTAAAGGGGCCGGAATCCGCTTGATAACGCCGGCGATGGGCGGCAAAGGTCTACTGTCGGCAGAGAGCGGCGCCCATGTCTCAGTGGAACTTGAGTTGGGCGTTGGTGGAGGCACTAAGAGGTAATGCTGTGCCCTCTAACGCCACCCATGTGGTGGCGTCAACGAGCTGTCGCAATATTTGGTTTCTATGGCGGCCTTACCGGCAGGCGTTCGTACAGCCTGCCACGAGCAGTCGTAACATCGTGGATTCCAGGGCAGCATTGCCCAGAGAGCAAGGTACATTTTTCTTTATTTATTTCAGCATTCACTTACTAGTTGTACCAGTGGGGAAGTGTGGGCGTGGGGCGGAAAAGTTTTCGTTTTTTTTCCTTTCCGTTTTTCTAGTTGGCATGCCAGCAGCCTTCCGTGGGGAAATTGAGTCGGCCTCCTGAGCTCCCGCCCCATTGGCGCCCAAGGATGAGTGCGCAATGCCACTTTTAGCGTTGCTCGTTCATCTTTGGGCGTAAAACTCAATTTGGCATTTTGAGGCTACTAATGCTCGGTGCTAAAATTAGCAAATCAGGGCAGTGACAATGCCTCAAAAACGGCCATAACCAATTTCCACCCCAAAATTCTTATTACAATAAACTGGTAGAGGATATATCAGGGTACCACAATCTGGTACAAAGGCAAAAATAACATCTGGTGGGTTGCCCAAAATACTCCTCGCAATATTCAATGCTGCCTGGGTTGCTGCTGGGATTTCTCACAGTGGCCGAGAACTCCAGCCTTAGGGACAGTAGAGTATCTGCTGCATAGCAGTGCTGGCTGACATCACACATGGATGGCCAATTAGTCACAAGTTCGGGGTATACAACGATACCCTGCATTTCAAAATTTGCTGCAGTCATGGAAGCGCTGACCCTTGCAATATGAAGGTATTCATTTTTTAGGTCTATGGTAGTCCAATGGGTGCGCTGCTTGAATATTCTGCTGCCTGTGACCATCTTGAATTTCTTGCTCTTGGAATCAACTTAGGACCAGGGTCTAGTATGGTGTACAGCCCTGGCTCTTTAGGGAGAATGAAGTACCTGGAGTAGAGGGGTGCTTTTTCTTGATGTAAGTGAAGCATTTCCATCACCCCTACAGTTGGTAGTTTGCTTGTCGACTATGCTGAGGGTGCAACACGTGTCCCAATATCATTTTAGAGGTGTGCTTGTGAAATGAAAGGCCGAGATCTCTGGAGCCCATCTCCATACAATATTATATCCCCACCTGTAATGTATTCGTTTCATGGGTTCTTCGCTTAAGAATCCATAGCAACACATTGCTATTAAGAACTAGTTGGTTTATTAGCAAAAGGTTTGACAATCACACGACACATTACCAGTTCATCCACCAGGCTCACAACCACCTGTCTCATCGTGGATCCCCCGAACCCAACTGGCTGGGGTTTTATTGAGACTTGTCTGTACACCACCCAGGTCCCGGGGAGGAGGGGAACGAGCAACGAGTCACTGATGCAAGGCCTGAGGCAGAGCAAATCCATGGGAATATTCTCAGCTGATGCTTCTGGCATGGATATCGAATACAAGGCAGCAGACAGGGCTTAACTCAGTGAGTCAAGTTGAATAATATTTTTGGAGTCTTTTCGTTGAAAATGTAATGCTGGTAAATTTAATGATGTGAGAAGTTGTAGAGGTTCCTTTAATTCAGTTAAATACTGATTTTCTTTAATTAACATACTCAAATTAGTTAGTGATCAGTACTTCAACATATTAATTTAAGCAACCAGTTTGAAGCAGGTGTCCCAAAACAACCTTGTAAACAGAGGCTGAGTTGCCATAGATATATTTTAAAACCTGAATAAAGTTGTTATTTTTTTACAAGGAATTACAAAGATTACAAGGAACCCTGAAACTATTTCTTAGCAAGAGCGTTACCGATTTTTGGCCTGTGCCACAAGATGGGCGACAGCCAGCCTGGGAATTGACTGCTTTGATCCGAGGGTTAAGTAAAATAAAGGCCTTTCACAAATGTTTCATAATATTGTATTTTATTCAAGCCGTTGCAAACTGCAAACGTGCTGCCGTGGAAGTGTAAGCTTCTGAAGCGTTTGAATTTGAACGGTTTGATCTTGACAGGAAAAAAAAATCTTCTGAGAACATGAAGACTGGTGTACTGATGAAAGACTAGGAATTGTTTCAGCCGTGGCTCAGTGGGTAGCGCTCTCGCCAGAGTCAGAAGGTTGTTGGTTCAAGTCCCACTCGCAGGACTCCAGCACGTAATCTAAACTGACACTCCGTACTGAGGGAGTGCTGCATTGTCGGAGGTGCTGTCTTTCAGGTGAGACGTTAAACCAATCTCCCCTCTCAGGGGGATGTAAAAGGTCCCACAGCCCTATTCAAGGAAGATCAGGCAAGTTCTCCCCAGTGCCCTAATCAATATTATCCCTCAACCAACATCACTAAAAACAGGTCTGGTCATTATCACATGGCTGCTTGTAGGATCTTGCTGTACAGAAATTGACTGCCACATTGCAACTTCAAAAGTACTTCATTGGCTGTAAAGTGCTTTGGGAATTCCTGAGATTGTGAAAAGCTTTTTTTCACCAATCAACTTAATTTTTAAAAGAGACTGTCTGCTGAGCTCCAATGGACTCAGTAACGTCTGCATCTTGGTGTACTGCCCTGTGCTAAACAGAGTTTAGCCTGTAGGTCAGATATAGACCATGATATTTTCACATTGGAATAGATTGAAGACATACTGGAAATCCCTTGTGAAGTGCAGCACTCATTTACTGCAGGCAAGGTTGATCACTGCATCCGGGGTACAGTGTCTCAACAAGGACACAATACAACATACACCTCCTGATGATAAAGGAGATAGATCCTGCTGACAGCAAGTGCTGTGAAACTGTCGAACAAAGATTCTTCTGTAAAGGACCGAACTGTACCTGGGCACCCACAGAGGGTTGCTGCTGAGCCAGGCCTAATCTGTGGTCTGCCGGTTGAGCAAGAGAACTCTTACAAGGATGCTGTACATACACATCCTCTCCAAATATGCATGTTCTACTGTTTTGTTCCGTGAAAAATTCTAGCAGTTGCTCTACTTGTCCTCCAAAAATACATTTCCCATGGCAGAGTAGCTGCAATAGTTGCTGCTGCAGCTTTCAAGCAAGGGAATTCAACAAAAATCAGGGATCTCACAGCTTTCTGCACCGAGGGGGCAGCCTGCATTTGGTTCTCGATGGGGGCAGCCACTAACGACAGAAAATACCCATTTCATTGCCCATATATGGTCATGGTTTTGATTTCTGCAATTCATTTGTCAGGAAGTTTCAGCTTGTGACCCTTAGGCCATCAAAAACAACATGTATTTATAAAGCGCCTTTAATGTAGTAAAATGTCCCTCGAAGCTTCACAGGAGTGTTATCAGACAAAATTTAACATCGAGCCACATAAGGAGATTTCAGGACAGGTAAAAAAAAAAGTAGGTTTTAAGGAGTGTCTTAATGGAGAGAGGTCGAGAGGCTTAGGGAGGCAATTCCAAAGCTTAGGGCCTGTCCAGCTGAAGGCATGGCCGCCACTGGTGCAGTGATGAAAATCAGGGATGCGCAAGAGGCCAGAATTGGAGGAGCGCAGAGATCTCTGAGGCAATGGTTCCTTTAAGCTGAACTCCAGGAGGCTTGCACAGTCAGCTTTTAAATACTGTGCATGTGCGGACATTTGAATGGCCGCACGGCCCCAAAATAATTGAGAACATTGGTTGTAGGGCTGGAGGAGGTTACAGAGATAGTTTAATTATGTTGGACAATTATGACCAAGATTATCAAACAGTTTGCTGAACATAAATGAATATAGATGCTCTGACCTCATCAATATCCTGTACCCATTGTCTGAAGCTATAGACAGTGGTTAATTATTTCATTACACGCGTCTCTGCTGGAATGCCTTCTTGGCAGCTAGTAAAGCAAGAAACATCTGCTTCCTATCTGTTAAGTATAAGATGTCAAGGATTTCTGAAAGACCAATTTCATATACCCACATTGCTACATTTTATCCTACCCAGTTCTTACATTAGCAGTTCTGCATTGGTTTCAGTAAAAAAAAACAAGCGCAAACATATATATTCTCCAACCTACTCTAATACTAGCTGATGTCCCACAACTGCACTTAGCAAATAAGCGAAGTGACCCAAACATACATTCAATTGAAGAGAAAAATTGAGTGGGAACAACTCCAAACAGGTCTTTTTTTATTTTGTATTATATTCTAAATGGTTACACCAGCTGCATTCATTTTATTTACTATGATATGAACAGTGGTTCTTGTGTTCTGTAACAACTGTACCATTGATCAAATTTTGCTGGGAGGTTCTGAATAGAAGTGTGTTTAGTCTTTTGCTATGTTTGACATATAGCCTGCCATTTGCTAAAAAAACCCACATCTTAAACAAACGGTGAGTCAATGTAAAGATTAAGGTGAAGAGCTGCTCCCCCATCTTAAATAGAGATCTATTATATAGTGTGGTATATGAAAATACAAACATATGAATTACGTAGGATTACATAGTATATACAGCACAGAAGCAGGCCACTTGGCCTAACCAGTCCATGCTGGCGTTTATGCTCCATTCGAGCCTTAATCTACCTGTAATGTGTGTAAAGAAAATACCAATTACTTGGAACTAACCAAAAACCACATACTTCGTCGTCTCTGGGGAGGCCTCCCTCCAAATTCTCTGAGGTTCTGCTACCTCCCTCACCCAGCATCCAGGCCCTTTGCATAACAAAACCTCTGCCTCAGTAATAACATTGCGTGACATCCACTGCATCTGATTTTGGAAGGCTGTGGTCACTCGGTTTCAAACTTGCCCAACTTTAAAATGGCAAGCCAGCTGTTAAAATTCTTTAATGATAAATTAGTTACAATAACACACTCTTTAAAAGGGTTAATTAGCTGAGCACATGCTGGGGACAGGGAAGATTACCTGCCAGCAATGCGTATCAGAATCTCAGGCACACTATGTTTGCAGGTAAGGTTTCCCCGCCAGCTGACTCAAAATTATCCCCACTGTTTAAAGCACAAAAAAAGGCTGCAGTGTGTCAGAAAACGTGCTAACAGTACATTTGCACCACTGTATTTTAAGGTGGTACACTTCAACCATCTATAAGCAATTAGATTTGAATAGGTCAGTTCAATCTCGGCTAAGTATCATGAGTCTGTGTTATTGTCATGGGGCAAAACAGCAACACTATTTTGATATTCAATTTAATCAATATTGATAGGCAGCCTTTCTTCAAAGGGAGAAGTCTCCTTAAAACTGGACTGTCACCATTTTGGCAGCTGGTATTTGTAATATTATTTACCTACCACATCAAGTTTTACAACACAACTGGCCGATTGTCCAGCTCCCTAAACTATCCATCAGTCCATTACCCTGCCCTTTCCCCATTCTATTTTATTTATTTATTTTTCAAATATTTATCCACTTTGCTTTTAAAAGCTGTTGTCCACCACTATTTCTGGTCGGGCATTCCATGTCATAACAAGTATCTGTGTATGAAAATTCTCCAAACCTCTCCCTTCATTCTTTTGGTGATGAACTTAACTGTATACCCTCTAGTAACCAGCTCAATGACCAGTGAGAAGAGCTTATTCATATTTAACTCACCAAAATGCCTCAATTTTGAGTAGTTAGGTGAGTAGTTAGGTGTTTCAGCGGCTGCAGATGTGACTTCAGGGTGGTATGTTGCCTCCCTGGTGCCAAGGTCAAGGACATCACTGAGCAACTGCAAGGCATTCTAGGGGGAGAGGATGAACAGCCAGAGGTCATGGTCCATATTGGTACCAATGACATAGGTAGAAAAGGGGATGAGGTCCTGCAGGCAGATTTTAGGGAGCTAGATTAAAAAGCAGGACCTCAGGTAGTAATCTCCGGATTACTCGCGGTGCCACTTGCTAGTGAGTACAGAAATAGGAGGATGGAACAGATGAATGCATGGCTAGAGAGATGGTGCAGGAGG
Source organism: Pristiophorus japonicus (assembly GCF_044704955.1). NCBI lineage: Eukaryota > Metazoa > Chordata > Chondrichthyes > Pristiophoridae > Pristiophorus > Pristiophorus japonicus. Next base: position 52,296,674 of record NC_091994.1, on the reverse strand, counting down.
GGGGACTTTAGATTCCTGAGGCATTGGGACCGTTTCTGGGGGAGGTGGAACCTGTAGAAGCCAGACGGTTTGCACCTCAACAGAGCAGAGACCAATATCCTCGAGGTTCTGACCATCATTTTCCAATCCTCTCTAGCTACAGGTGTGGTGCGGAGGACTGGACAACTGCTAACCTCAGTGGTGGAAAAATTATTGGAAAACAATTGAGGGACAGGATAAATCTTCACTTAGAAAGACACGGATTAATCAAGGAGTCAGCATGGATGTGTTAAGGGAAGGTCGTGCCTGACTAACTTGATTGAATTTTTTGAGGAGGTAACCATGAGGGTCGATGAAGGCAGTCTGTTTGATGTAGTGTATATAGATTATAGCAAGGCTTTTGTTAAGGTCCCACCTGGCAGACAGGTCACGAAAGTAAAAGTCCATGGGATCCAGGGCAAAGTGGCATGTTGGATCCAAAATTGGCTCAGGGGCAGGAAGCAAAGGGTAATGGTTGATGAGTATTTGTGTGAATGGAAGGCTGTTTCCAGTAGGGTTCCGCAGAGCTCAGTACTAGGTCCCTTGCTTTTAGTGGTATACATCAATGATCTAGACCTGAATGTAGGAGGATGATTAAGAAGTTTGCAAGTGATACTAAAATCAGCAGTGTGGTTGATAATGAAGAAAGCAAGCTGTAGACTGCAGGAAGATATCAATGAACTAGTCAGGTGGCAGAACAGTGGTCAATCCAGAGAAGCGTGAGGTAATGCATTTGGGGAGGGCTAACAAGGCAAGGGAATACACATTAAATGGTAGGACACTGAGAAGTAGAGGAACAAAGGGACCTTGGAGTGCATGTCCATCGATCCCTGAAGGTAGGACAGGTGGACGAGGTGGTTACTTGCCATTATTGGCCGAAGCATAGAATAAAAGAGCAGGGAGATTATGCTTGAACTGTATAAAACACAAGTTAGGCCACAGCTAGAGTACTGAGTGCAGTTCTGGTCACCACATTACAGGAAGGATGTGATTGCACTAGAGAGATTGATGAGGATATTGCCTGGACTGGAGAATTTTAGCTATGAGGAAATATTGGATAGGCTGGGTTTGTTTTCTTTGGAACAGAGGAGGTTGAGAGGAGACCTTATTGAGGTGTATAAAATTATGAGGGGCCTCAATAGAGTGGATAGGAAGGACCTGTTTCCCTTGGCAGAGGGGTCAACAACCAGGGAGCATAGATTTAAAGTAATTAGTAGGAGGTTTAGAGGAAATTTGAGGAGAAACATCTTCACCCAAAGGGTTGTGGTTGTCTGGAATTCACTGCCTGAAAGGGTGGTAGAGGCAGAAACCCTCACCACATATAAAAAGTACTTGGATGTGCACTTGAGCTGCCATGGCCTACAGGGCTGCAAAGAGGGATTAGGCTGGATAGCTCTTTGTCGGCAGGCGCGGACACGATAGGTCAAAATGGCCTCCTCCTGTGCTGTAAATTTCTGTTTTTAACCAGTGAAGATGGTAGCTACTGCCAAGTACTAATAATGACTCTCCTGTGAGTTACCAAGCTACAGATGCTGCATTTGAGAGATGGAACTGTGGGTAGCAAAAACACTTTCTTCTTCACGTTATTCAGAAACACAATCCTACTACAAACTTTCACCTTGCCAATGATCCCTGGATGTCACTCCGCCAGCCATGCTACTTTGCCAAGAACGATCATGAAATCCGTCCAATTTCCGGCTACGATCACTGCTCCATTCCCGGTTCAAGGGGCTGAAAACAAGAAAAAAATAAATCTCTCAATAAATGCTAACCAAAAACTAGAGGGACCAGGTTTAAGTCGGAACCTCACTACTCCATACTGGACAATGGCAAGAAACAAAGTGAGACAATTAATGGTCAGATACAGTGCCTCTATTTCACCAGTACTTGTCTCTAATGTGCTTCATAAATAGTGGCTCCCATCAGTTCTTCTCAAATAGTTTGCTCTTTCTGCCATTGGGGTTAACCAGGAATATTCTCCATTGGCAAATCTCGGTTTATCAGTGGCCCAAAAAAAGTTACTTTTTCGGCATTGAGTTGAAAGAGATAGGTGCTCAGGAATGGAAGCGTTTTTCTATCGGATCAGCATCGTGGACACCCAGGTGAGGAACAGTACTGGTCGGAAGTAGAGAACCACTACCTCTATGGTGCCCTAACAATGTATTTCAGTCCCCACCTCACGAGCACTTTGTACTCACTTTCACAACTGATGCTCTTGTCCCCAGCAAAATCCTCACAATCTCCCAGGTCGTTCCCTCCCGATTTTGCCCCCCCTCATTCCCTCAGGTCCAAGGGGTGCAGACATACATATGTGGTGCACAACTGACTTCACCATCTGCAGCTGTGATGTTGAGTCTCTGTTGTCCCCCCTCCACCCCGTACCAAGGTGAAGAATGTCATGTAGTAAGCTGGACAAACTTCTGGCAAGTAAGGGATAGCAGTCAATTGTGGTGGTGCATGTGGGAACCAACAACATGGAATGAGTAGATTAGAAGTGCTGCCATTAGATTTTCAAGAACTACAGGCTAGATTGAAGAGACCTACAGGGCTGGATTTTTGGTTTTTCCGATTTCGGAGCAGAGGGGCAATAAAGATACCGCCTGAAAAATGTTTGTGCCCTTGACTGGAAGATTCGGCAAAAAATTAAGATGCACGAGTGTTGGCATTAAATCAGGCGTTACACAACGGACATGGTGCGCCCCAGCCGAAACTAGCGGTGGTAAATTAGGAGGCCATTTTGCCCCCGGTCACAAACGCTAATTCAGGGCACGGCAGCTTCCTGCACATATGATCCACCCCACTTCTGCAGGAGGGAAGGCAGCGTGCCAGGCGCTTTTCAAATGAGGCTGCTGAGGCCTTAGTGCACGCTGTGGAGAGGTGGTCGTCCTCACTCCATCTGGCTGGGGGAGCCACACCGCTGCCACCAATCTTCAAGCGATTATGGAAAGAAATTGCCCAGGAGGCCTCTGCAACAGACACGGTTCCCAGAACTGGGACTCAATGCAGAAAAAAGTTCAACAACCTCGGCAGGGTGAGTTACTTTCACACATATATATGCCTCCATTCCTTCCAACATGAATCTCAGAGACTATGTAAAGTCTTTCATGCATACGGCCAGTCTCAAAGTCTTGCAGTCTGTGGGGTGGGTTTCACAATCCATAATAAAGATGAAGGATGACTTCTCTACCCATTGCTTCTTAATGAATGATGCGCGTACACTTTTTGTCCCTAATCATCGAGAACCTTCCTCGCAACACACTCCCACTGCTGTTATGGGTTTCATAAAGATCACCTGCAGCCTCCTAACAATCGCTCACAAAGCTCATGCAACATCCATATAGATTGAAGTGAAGTCTTGACAACATGCACGCGGTCGCACCTATTAAAGTATGGAAGGCATATGTGACACAACAGGAGATGAACTCTTTCTGAACCCCTCCTATTTTTCTCTTTGCAGTCGAAGCACTCTCTCAACAGGAGGGAGCAGCTGCGCACAGACGGGGGGGCCGTCTCAAATTCTTCCACTGACTGATGTCGAGAAACGGGTGTCAGCACTCACTGGAGCACCAGCTCTGGCAGTTACCGGGGGCGATGCTGAGCTCCCTTCGGGTAGTGAGGGTATGTAAATGGCTTGCGCGACTGAAGAGACTGCATTGAAACGTATAATGAAGTGGCGGCGGGCCTTCAAATGTACATGTGTAATGCCACCTTCCTCATGTCACCCTGCCCCCTCCCCTGCTGCTAACCACACGTATGTTTTTTTTGTGCTTGATGAAGAACAGCCGCAATCACGACAGCGTTCCCATGAGGCATCGACTCCTGGCCAACGGCAGAGATGACAAGGTTGGTGAGGAGATGGCTGAGCCACCAAGCCCACCAGTTATCCCGATGCAAGACATCACATCTGGGGACGACAGTTTTGCAAGGTTTGAGTCGTCGGAGGCTCCTGGCCCCAGTCACCTACAGCAACGCATTGCGAGAGCGGAATCTCGCAGGCCAAATCTCTGGAGGGCAAGTCGGCACAGTGCTCCTGCTGAAGAACAGGCAGACATGGACCTGGACTTGGTGGCAGTGTCCAGGGAGAACACACAAATGCATTGGGTCAGATCCCAGAGAACATCGACAAACTTTCTGGCAACTGTTGCGGAGGCAGTGTCACGCATTGTCAGTGCGACTCAGGACTCCGGTGGTCCATCATTGCCCACTCAGAGGCAGGTGGCCTCCAGGAGCGCCAGCGTGTGGCGCGCATGCCCTTGATCACGTCTCAGCATCGATCGCATCGCAGGTACAAGCTACGCTGCAGCTTGGTGATGTGATGCAGTCGATAATTGCTGCCATCCTCTCTGCGTTCCCCACTGTCCAACGGGGAAGGAATGGTGCCGAAGCAGACCAGCAAATTGTGGAGACACATCGTGCTCCGGATGCTGAGGCCCTGCCCCATCGGAGTATCAGTAGCTCCCAGGAAATGGAAGGTGCTGCATTCCAGCTCCCACCACTGACTCTCCAACCAGGCACCATACACGGGGATGCTAAGAGACTGCAGGGTGACTTGGACAGGTTAGGTGAGTGTGCAAATGCATGGCAGATGCAGTATAATGTGGATAAATGTGAGGTTATCCATTTTGGGGGCAAAAACACAAAGGCAGATTATCTGAATGGCGGCAGATTAGGAAAAGGGGAGGTGCAACGAGACCTGGGTGTCATGGTTCATCAGTCATTGAAGGTTGGCATGCAGGTACAGCAAGCGGTGAAGAAGGCAAATGGTATGTTGGCCTTCATAGCTAGGGGATTTGAGTATAGGAGCAGGGAGGTCTAACTGCAGTTGTACAGAGCCTTGGTGAGGTCCCACCTGGAATATTGTGTTCAGTTTTGGTCTCCTAATTGGAGGAAGGATGCTCTTTCTATTGAGGGAGTGCAGCGAAGGTTCACCAGACTGATTCCAGGGATGGCTGGACTGTCATATGAGAGACTGGATCAACTGGGCTTTTATTCACTGGTGTTTAGAAGGATGAGAGGGGATCGCATAGAAACGTATAAGATTCTGACAGGACTGGACAGGTTAGATGCGGGAAGAATGTTCCCGATGTTGGGGAAGTCTAGAACCAAGGGACATAGTCTTAGGATAAGGGGTAGGCCATTTAGGACTGAGATGAGGAGAAACTTCTTCACTCAAGAGAGTTGTTAACCTGTGGAATTCCCTGCCGCAGAGAGTTGTTGATGCCAGTTCATTGGATATATTCAAGAGGGAGTTAGATATGGCCCTTACGGCAAAGGGGATCAAGGGATATGGAGAGAAAGCAGGAAAGGGGTACTGAGGGAATGATCAGCCATGATCTTATTGAATGGCGGTGCAGGCTCGAAGGGCTGAATGGCCTACTCCTGCACCTATTTTCTATGCTTCCTGTGAAGCACCTTGGGACGTTTTTACTACGTTAAAGGCACTGTATAAATGCTAGTTGTTGTTGAGTAAAGAGGGAGTCAAGGAAGCAGTATCACTTTTGAAACGTACTGGTGGGACTGTGATTTCAACTTGGAAGTATTCTGACAATTTTGTTTATGGTTATTCATGGAACAAGCTTGCTGACTTTCTCCCAGAAGTGAAGGTTGATTTTCCAGGAAATTAGGGTTTTTGCTAGGAAAAAAGTAATCATTTATGAGGAAGTGATGGAAAGATTGACGATCCCAAAAGAGGATTAAGACCACAGGACCAGATGCCCTGAACACAAGGGCACTTAGGGAAATGGTCAACAAAACTGGACACATTTTGGTAGGGATCTTTAACGAAACATTAGAATCAGGAGATGTACCAACAGAATGGAGAGAAGGGAACATAACATCTATCTTTAGAAAAGGGCAATCCTGCAAATAACAGGCCAATGAGTCAGACGACTTCAATAGGTAAAATGTTAGGGGGTATCCTGAAATAAGGTATTGGGAAACATCCAGTTAAGTAGGAAATCATCAGTGCAAGTCAGCATGGGTTTATGGGGTGGGGGAGGCACTGAGATGATGCTTGACAAACTTGTTAGGAATCTTTGAGACGATATTCTATGGACATGGTTTATCCAGACTGCAGCAAGCCTTTTGATATAGTACCACATAAGGGTCCTCAAAGTAGAACAACACAGAAAAGGTGGACTGTTGAAGTGGATTGGCAGTGGGCTTCGTCAAATGGTGGCCATACGTGGAGTAGCGGGAAGTGACGGGCGGGTGCTCCAAGGGTCAGTGCTGGGACCCTTGCTATTCAATCACTGGGAAGTGGGGATAACGGGCAAACGATGGCAACGACACCAAGTAGAAGGAGGCAAAGCAATCACGAGCAGGCGGATCAGGTGGAGGGATCGAGATAGACTGCGAAGTTGGACTGAGAAATAACAAGTTTGCTGATGACACAAAGCTAGGTGGGAAAGTACAATCCAGAGAGTATAGGCCCATGCTACACAACCTATCATAAGACAGCCCTCGCATTCCAGGAATCAATCTAGTGAACCTCCACTGCACCACCTCCAAGGCAAGTAAGGAGACCAAAACTGTGCACAGTACTCCAGGTGTGGTCTCACCAACATTTAAAAGTTTGTCACCATTTAAAAAATTGTTTTTTTTAAATTCTTCCTACCAAAGTGAATAACCTCACATTTCCCAACATTATACTCCATTTGCCACCTTACTGCCTACTCACTTAGTCTATCTATATCCCTTTGCAGACACTTTGTGTTCTCCTCACAGCTTACTGTCCCACCTAGCTTTGTATCATCAGCAAACTTGGATATATTACACTCGGTCCCTTCATCTAGGTCAATAATATAGATTATAAATAGCTGAGGCCCGAGCACTGATCTTTACGGCATCTCACTAGTTACCGCCTGCCAAACTGAAAAAGACCAGTTTATCCCTACTCTGTTTTCTGTCCATTAACCAATCCAATCCTCTATCCATACTAATACATTACCTCCAATCCCATGAGCCCTTATCTTGTGTAATAATTTTTTATGCGGCACCTTATCGAATGCCTTTTGGAAATCCAAATATACTACATCCGCTGGTTCCATCCTCAATAAACTCTAATAAATTTGTCAAACATGATTTTTCCCTTTCCTAAAATCATGTTGACTCTGCTTAATCATGTTCTGATTTTCTATGTGCCCTGATACCACTTCCTTAACAAAGGATTCCAGCATTTTCCTGACAACTGCTCCCTTCCATTCCGCTGGAACCGTTCTGGAATCTAGGGAATTTTGAAAGATCAAAACCATTGCATCCACTATCTCTGAACCCTTGGATGTAGGACGTCAGATCCGGGGGATCTGTCAGCTTTTAGTCCCATTAGTTTCTCGAGTACTTTTTCTCTACTTATATGAATTACATTAAGTTCCTCACCCTCATTTGACCCTTGGGTACCCACCATTTTAGGTATGTTTTTTGCATCTTCTACTGTGAAGGCAGATACAAAATATTTGTTTAATGTTTCTGCCATTTCCTTATTCCCCACAATAATTTCTCTTGCCTCAGCCTCTAAGGGACCAATGTTTAATTTAGCTGCTCTCTTCCTTTTGTCATACTTGTAGAATCTCTTACAATCTGTTTTTATATTTCTTGCTAGTTTTCTCAGTCTATTTTTTCTCTTTTTATCAATTTTGTGGTCACCCTTTGCTGGTTTCTGAGACTCTCTCGATCCTCAGGCTTACTACTATTCTTCACAACATTATAAGCTTCTTCTTTCAATCTAATGCTATCCTCAACTTCTTTAGTTAGCCACGGATGGATCACTTTTCCTGTGTAGTTTTTGTTTCTCAATGAAATATATTTTTGTTGAGAATTATGAGATATTTATTTAAATGCTAGCCACTGCTTATCTATTTCCATACCATTTAATCTCATTTTCCAATCTACCGTAGGCAACTCACTCTTCATACCTATGTAATTGGCTTTATTTAAGTTTAAGACTCTAGTTTAGGACTTAGCCAAGTCACTCTCAAACGTAACATGAAATTCTATCGTATTATGATCACTCTGCCCCAGAGGATCCTTTATTGAGATTGCTAATTAACCCTGTCTCAGTACACAAAACAAGATCTAAAATAGCCTGTTCCCTGGTTGGTTCCATGACGTATAGTTCTAGGAAACTATCCCAAATGCATTCCATGAACTCATCCTCCAGACTACCTTTGCCAATTTGATTTGTCCAGTCTATATGAAGATTAAAGTCCCCCACGATTATTGCATTACCTTTATTACAAGCTCCTATTTCTTGATTAGTATTCTGTCCAACGGTATAGCTACTGTTTGGGGGCCTATATAATGCTCCCACCGCTGTTTTCCGCCCCTTGTTATTCCTTGTCTCCACCTATATTGATTCGACTACCTGATCTTCCGAGCCAAGATCCTTTCTCTCTACTGTCCTTATGTCATCCTTTATCATCAGGGCTACCCCACCCCCCTCCCTGCCCCCTCCTTTATCATTCTGCCTGTCTTTTCGAAACGTCAAGTACCCTGGAACATTTAGTTCCCAACCTTGGTCACATTGCAACCATGTCTCTGTAATGGCTATTAGATCAAACCCATTTATCTCTATTTAAGCTACTAGTTTGTCTATCTTGTTACGAATGCTCCATGCATTCAGATAAAGAGCCTTTAATTTAATTTTTTTACCATTATTTCCTGCTTTGACCTTATTCTCTGCTGCACTATTAAACTCTCTGCCCCTTCCTGCCACACAATGCTTATTTTTACCCAAATCGCTACACTGCTCTATTGCATTGACCTTTCTCTTTAGATATCTAAATTGCCCCTCACCTGACACCCCCCCGCCGCCCCCCCCCCACATTTTTTTTAGGTTAAAAATTCCTATCTGGCCGTAGTTATTTGATTCGCCAGCACGATGGTCCCAGCCCGGTTTAAGTGGAGCCTGTCCCGACGGAGCAACTCCCTCTTTCCCCAGTACTGGTGCCAGTGCCCCATGAATTGAAGCCCCTTCCTCCCACACCACTCTTTGAGCAATGCATTTAACACTCTGATCTGCTTGACCCTATGTCAGGGTAGATGCCGAGTCGTTGTTTCCCCTGGCTGGAGAGTCTAAAACTAGGGGTTTGCACAGTCTCAGGGATCAGCCATTTAGGACAGAGATGAGGAGGAATTTCTTCACTCAGAGTTGAGAATCTTTGGAATTCTCTACCCCAAAGGGATGTGGATGCTGAATCGTTGAGTATATTCAAGGCTCAGTGATAGATTTTTGGACTCTAGGGAAATCAAGGGATATGGAGATAGGGTGGGAAAGTTGAGTTCAGGTCGAAGATCAGTCATGATCTTATTGAATGGCGGAGCAGGCTCAAGGGGCCATATAACCTACTCCTGCTAATTCTTATAGAATCATAGAATGGTTACAGCACGAAGGCGGCCATTCAAACCGTCGTGCCGGTTCTTAAATGAAATTCAATGTCAACAAGTGTAAAAGTGATGTGACTAAAGAACGAGAATAAATATTGAAACTATTAAATTAAACAGATAAGATGTGGTATATAACACAGGAAAAGGATTTGGAGGAATCCTTGTGATTAAACCTACATTGAAACCAGTCACCTACTTGAGTTAGCATCACAGTAATTTAACGTTTAAAACTATCGAATTCCTGGTAGGAATCAGTAATCAGAAATGTACTTCCAGCTCACTGTAAAAATACACAAACAAGATGCAAGGTAACTGCCCATTTTCACTTGTAATTGTACACTAAATACTTATTACACAAAATATCAAACATAAACTGTACATCCTGCTAAACAGAATCGTGGAACAGTACAGCACAGGAGGCCATTTGACCCACTGAGTCTGCACTGGCTCTTTCGAAGAGCAATCCAGTCAGTCCCACTCCCCTGCCCTTTGCCCATATCCTTGCAATTTTTTCTCCTTCAAGCATTCATCTAATTCCCTTTGAAGGTTATTATTGAATGTGTATCCACCACCCAATTAGTGCAATCCAAAACCTATCCACTTGTTGCACAAAAGTTTTTCCTCGTGTCGCCTCTGGTTCTTTTGCTAATTGCCTTAAATCTGTGCCCTCTGTTATCAACCCTTCAGGCACTGAAAACTGTTTGTTTATTTGTTCTGTCGAAACCCTTCATGATTTTAAACGCCTTGATCAAATCTCCTTTTAGTCTTCTCTGCTCAAAGGAGAAAACCCCAGATTCTCCAGTCTATCCACATAACCGCAATCCCACATCCCTGGAACCATTCTAGTAAATCGCTTCTGTACCCTCTCCAAAGCCTTCATGTTCTTCCTAATGTGTGGTGCCCAGAATTGGACACAATACTTCAACTAGGGCCAAACTAGTGTTTTATATCGGTTTACAACACATTCACAGGACTATTACAAAGACCAAAAATTTGACACCGGGCCACGAGAAATTAGGGGATGTAACCAAAAGCTTCATCAGAGAGATAAGTTTTAAGGAGCGTCTTAAAGGGGGAAAGAGAGGTAGAGGCGCAGAGAGGTTTAAGCAGGGAATTTCAGAGTTTCTGGCCTAGGCAACAGGCATGGCCACCAATGGTTGAGCGATTAATATCAGTGATGCTCAAGAGGGCAGAATTAGAGAAGCGCAGACATCTCGGGGGCTGTGGGGCTGGAGGAGTTGAGAGAGATAGGGAGGGGCGAGGCCATGGAGGGATTTGAAAACAAGGATGAAAATTTTGACATCGAGGCATTGCTTAAGCGGGCACAGTGTAGGTCAGCGAGCACAGGGATGATGGGTGAGTGGGACTTGGTGCGAGTTAGGACACGGGCAGCTGAGTTTTGGATCACCTCAAGTTTATGTAGGGTCGAATGTGGGAGGCCAGTCAGGAGTACATTGGAATAGTCAAGTCTAGCAGTAACGAAGGCATGGATGAGGGCTTCAACAGCGGATGAGCTGAGGCGGGACGGAGAAGGAAATAAGCGGTCTTAGTTATGCCGTGGATATTTGGTCAGAAGCTCATTTCATGGTCAAATATGACTCCAAGGTTGCGAACAGTCTGGTTCATCCCCAGACAGGAGTTAGGAAGAAGGATAGAGTCAGTGGCTAGGGAACGGCAGAGACCGAAAACAATGGCTTCAGTCTTCCCGATGTTTAATCGGAGAAAATTTCTGCTCATCCAGAACTGGATGTCAGACAAGCAGTCTGACAATTTAGAGACCGCGGAGGGGTCAAGAGAAGTGGTGGTGAGGTAGAGCTGGGTGTCATCAGCATACATCTGGAAACAGATGCTGTGTTTTTTGATGATGTCGCCAAGGGGCAACATGTCGATGAGAAATAGGAGACGACCAAGGATAGATCCTTGGGGGACACCAGAGGTAATGATGCAGGTCGGGAAGAGAAACCGTCTCTGGCTATGATTAGGAACCAGGTGAGTGCAGTCCCACCCAGCTGGACGATGGTGGAGAGACGTTGGAGAAGGATAGAGCGATCAACCGTGCCAAAGGCTGCAGACAATCAAGAAGGACGAGGAGGGATAGTTTAACTTTGTCACAATCACAAAGGATGTCATTTTCGAATTTGATGAGTTATTTCGGTACTGTGGCAGAGGCAACAACACGTTCAAGGACTGGAGAAGAAAGGGAGTTTGGAGATGGGACGGTAGTTTGCAAGGACAGAGGGGTTAAGGGTTGTTTTCTTTTTGAGAGGGGCGATGACTGTAGATTTGAGGGAAAGGGGACAGTACCTGAGGAGAGAGCCATTAACAATGTCCGCTAACATGGGAGCCAGAAAAGGAAGTTGGGTGATCAGCAGTTTGTGGGAATGGGGTCAAGGGAGCAGGAAGTGGGTCTCGTGGACAAGATGAGCTTGGTCAAGAGAGATCAGATCAGAGAGAAACTGGAAAAAGTTGTGAGTTCAGGGCTAGGGCAGGGAGTGGGGAACCTTAGAGGAAACTTGGCCCAGGGAAGGAAGGGAAGTGGCAGATGAAGCTGAACAGATGGTCTCAATCTTGAGATAAAGAAGTCCATGAGCTCCTCACACTTGTGGTGAATGACTGTTTATGGGACTGAAGGGAAAGTGGAGGAGACAGGGGAGGGGGGTTTAAAAAGACGGTTGGCAATGGAGAGTAGAAGCCGGGGTTTATCTGTGCATTCCAGAATGATTGTGGAATAGTGAACAATTTTGACAGACAAGGGATCCAATAATGCTTTGTGTGGTCCAGCTAGATCTGGCGGTGAATGGCTAAACCAGCTGATTGCCATATGTGTTGAAGTCTGCATAACTTCTTGGCTTTTGAACTCTATGCTTCCATTTATAAAGCCAAGGATTCCATATGCTTTAACTACTTTGTTAACCTGTCCTGCCACCTTCAAAGATTGTGCACAAACACCCCAGGTCCCTCTCTCCTTGCACCCCCATTAAAATTGTACCATTTAGCATGCATCGTCTCTGATTTTTCTACCAAAATATATCACCTCACACTTTTCTGCGTTGAATTTCATCTGCCATGTGTCTGCCCATCCACCAGCCTCTCTATGTCCTCCTAAAGTCTATTACTATCTTCCTCACTGTTTACTGCACTTCAAAATTTCGGGTCATCTGCAAATTTTGAAATTGTGTCCTGTACCAAGTTCAAATCATTAATGTACATCAAAAACAGCAGTGATACTGAACCCAGGGGCTCACCACTGTATACCTCCCTCCAGTCCCATAAACAGCCATTCACCACAAATGTGCCTGTACCCGTTACAGAAAAGGGCAAAAAATTCTATTCATAGTTGTAACCAATTCCTCAAATTCTGTGCAACACTGGGGGAAAATCATTACTTTGACCCGCTTCTTACTAGAAAATGTCTCAGTAATCAGTCCCAGATAACCTGACAGCCCTCGGTTTTCATGGTCGGCTACAGGCTGTGTTGGATGGACACTGCTCGAGGTGGAATCAAGGATAAAACAATAGGCTTTTAAAACAAGTCACAACACATCTTACAGATTTACAAAGATAAGCAGCAGCATTCATGGTTCAATGTGCACAAAGCTGAAGAAGTTTGATTTTTGGGCCGAGACACAGCTTAAACTTCGGCACTATTTCTGGGCTGCAAGTCATCATCATAGGCAGTCTCTCAGGATCGAAGACGACTTGCTTCCACTCTTAGCATGAGTTCTTGGGTGGCTGAACAGTCCAATACGAGAACTACAGTTTGTGTCACAGGTGGGACAGATAGTCGTTGAGGGAAAGGGTGGGTGGGACAGGTTTGCTGCACACTCTTTCCGCTGCCTGCGCTTGATTTCTGCATGCTCCCGGCGACTATACTCGAGGTGCTCAGCGCCCTCCCGAACGCACTTCCTCCACTTAGGGCGATCTATGGCCAAGGACTCCCAGGTGTCAGTGGGGATGTTGCACTTTATCAGGGAGGCTTTGAGGGTGTCCTTGTAGTTGCAGGTTGAATATTGCAGGTTTGCCTTTTTACAAAAAGTGGACAATTATAAAGTCTTTCCCTTTTAACTTTCATGATTTATTTCCCTCATCTCTCAGCTCCTGATGGAGTCAACGCCAGGTTCAGTTTGACAGATGCTGGGAGTCGACAGTTCATGCTGGCAGTTTATTCAATTCTGCTGCGATCCAACCAAACTCAATCATACCCTCGGCCGGCAGTGATCAGGAGTGGGAACCCAAGCCAATAACTTTCCCCCTCCCTAACCTTGGTTATTGGAAGTAATTTCAGCGCCTCCACTCAGGCCCTGGCTAAGATCAGCTGGCTAAACACCGACCAAGGATCAAATCCTGGACTTGGTTGGTCTGTATAATACAACGTACAGTGTATTTCCTGGGGACACTATCAATAATGGGAATTTCCCCATCTTACAATGACCTACAAGGCAAAGTGAAACTGTGTTTACCTATCATCGTAAGACCTTCTCAGAGATTGTTCGTAGCGCATCTCACGGAACAGCTCTTCCTTCTCTCGACGTATTCGCTCCTGTTCTCGCCTCCTCTCCTATGTGGAATGGACACACACGGTTACTATGTGCTGTTGTAAACAAACACATTCTTTATGAAAGCACCTCCTTAAACCAACTTGTACGTCAACCATGTTGGGTTTTTTTGTACCTGCCCAAACCATCAGAGGGAACCCTGTATGGACACTCAAACTATTAGAAATACCACAAAATAGGTAATCCCCACATGCTAATCTGCAAAAAGAACATAAGAATTAGGAGCAGGAGTAGGCCACACGGCCCCTCAAGCCTGCTCCGCCATTCAACAAGATCATGTCTAATCTTCTATCTCATTGTGGCAGAGGTGCGGCAAATGAGAGTACAAGGCCTACAAGAGCCAAGAGCCCAGGGGCAGCACGGGCCTGTCTATACTGGTCTCCAGTCGTCCTGTTAACCCTTGCCACTGGACCAAGACCTAGCTCTGTCAAGCCCGTGTGGTGGCTGGTGTGCAACGGTCACCCCACATTAAAAAAAATCCACGGCCAGGCATCTTCCACCCCCTCAATTGGAGTTCAAAACTGGAACATCAGTCCTTCATTGAAACATCTGTGAACTCATGTGGAAGCAAGTCATCCTCATTCGAGGGACCGCCTATGATGATGATGTAATTACAGTAAGACATCTTTCTTCATACTCAAATCCTCTCGTAATAAAGGCCAACAAACCATTTGCTTTCCTAATTGCCTGCTGTACCTGTATGTTAACTTTCAGTGATTTGTGTACAAGGACACCCAGCTCACCATTTCCCAATCTCTCCAGTTAAAAAATACTCTGCTTTTCTATTTTTCCTACCAAGTGGATAACTTCACATTTCTCTACATTATAATCTATTCGCCATGTTCTTGCTCTCTCACTTAGCCTGTCTATATCCCCTTGAAGTCTCTTTATAGAAACATAGAAAATAGGAGCAGTAGACGACCATTCGGACCTTCGAGTCTGCATCGCCATTCAATATGATCATGGCTGATCCTCTACATCAACACCATATTCCCACTTTTTCCCCATACCTCTTGATGTCTTTTGCATCCTCCTCACAACTTACATTCCCACCTAGCTTTGCATCAACAAACTTCGATATATTACATTTGGTCCTCTCATCCAAATCATTGAACTGCAAGCAACAGGGCAGAGTCTCGCTGAGGCCCAAGCACTGATCCTTGCAGTACCCACTAGTTACAGTCTGCCAACCCAAAAATAACCTGTTTGTTCTCGGTTTTCTGTCCGCCGTTAACCAATCCTCAATCCAATCTATCTATTATCCCCAATCCCAAGAGCCTTAATTTTGTTTAATAACCTCGTGTGGCACCATGAAAAATGTAATCCAGCGAGGAGGAAAAGGTGTAAAAGAATAGATAGCCATCCATGGCTAACTAAAGAAATAAAGGATGGCATCCAATTAAAAACAAGGGCATAAAAAGTGGCCAAAACTAGTGGGAGGACAGAAGATTGGGAAGCTTTTAAAAGCCAGCAATGACTAAAAAAAATGATTACGAAAGGGAGGATAGACTATGAAAGTAAACTAGCACGAAAATATAAAAACAGATAGCAAGAGTCTCTACAGGTATATAAAAAGGAGAAGAGTGGCTAAAGTAAATGTTGGTCCCTTAGAGGACGAGTCCGGGGAATTAGCAATGGGAAACATGGAGATGGCAGAAACTCTGACCAAATATTTTGTATCAGTCTTTACAGTAGAGGACACTAAAAATATCCCAGCAGTGGATAGTCAAGGGGCTCTGGGGGGGGGGGGGAGGAACTTAACATAATCACAATCACTCAGTAAGATAATGGGACTATAGACAGATAGCTTGTACCCTAGGGTCTTGAGAAGTAGCGGCAGGGATAGTGGACGTATTGGTTGTAATTTACCAAAATTCCCTGGATTCTGGGGAGGTCCCAGCAGATTGGAAAACTGCAAATGTAAAGCACCTATTTAAAAAAGGCCGACAGAATGTAGGAAACTATAGACCAGTTAGCCTAACATCTGCGGTTGGGAAAATGTTGGAGTCCATTATTAGAGCAGTAGCAGGACATTTGGAAAAGCATAATTCAGTCAAGCAGAGTCAGCATGGTTTATGAAGGGGAAGTCACAGGGCGGATAAAGGGGAACCAGTGGATGTGGTGTATTTGGACTTCCAGAAGGCATTTGACAAGGTGCCACATAAAAGGATAAAAATTCACAGTGTTGGGGGTAATATATTAGCATGGATAGAGGATTGGCTAACTAACAGAAAACAGAGTCTGGATAAATGGTTCATTCTCGGGCTGGCAATCAGTAACTAGTGGGGTGCCGCAGGGATCAGTGCTGGGACCCCAACTATTTACAATCTATATTAACGATATGGATGAAGGGACCGAGTGTAACGTAGCCAAGTTTGCTGACGATACAAAGATGGGAAGGAAAGCAATGTGTGAGGACACAAAAAATCTGCAAAAGGACATGGACTGCAGTACAGTCCAAGTGCATGAAACATAAAAGGTTAGTATGCAGGTACAGCAAGTGATCAGGATGGCCAATGGAAACTTGGCCTGTATTGCAAAGGGGATGGAGTATAAAAGCAGGGAAGTCTTACATAGAAACAGAGAAAATAGGTGGAGTAGGCCATTCAGCCCTTCGAGCCTGCACCGCCATTCAACAAGATCATGGCTGATCACCCACCCCAGCACCTCTCCCCCCCCCACACCCCCTCCAAGGACCACATCCAACTCCCTCCCGAACACATCCAATGAACTGGCATCAACAACTCTCCGCGGCGGGGAACCCCACAGGCCAACAACTCCCCGAGTGAAGAAGTCTCTCCCAATCCCAGCCCCAAACAGCCCACCCCCCCATCCCAAGAGCGTGCCACCCCCAACTCCGGACCCACCCAACACCGGGAACACTCCCCCCACACCCAACCCGCATCGTCCCGTCAGAATCCTTCCCAAATGCCGAACACCCCCGGATGTCGAGCCCCCAGTCCCGGCCACCCCAGAGCGATGCCAACCACACCACATCCACCGACCGCCATCTGCACAGTCAACCCGTCCACCCCACTCTGAACACTCCCCGCACCGAGGCACAGAGCCCCCAGGCCCGCCCCTCCAACACACTTCGCCTCCCCAAACCTTCGCTGCAATGTGGCCCCTCCTGTCCCCCGCCCTGGGTTTCTCCGCGCCCCCCCCCCCCACCACTCTCCCTCCATCCCCCGCCCCCATCTCCCCTCATCTTCCCTCTGCCTCCCCACACAGGCTCCCATCTTGGGGGCGGTAACTTTCTGGGGCAGGGAATTTTAGCCCCCAGCGTGGAAGTCCTGCTCCCGCCGCAGAATTGGCTTACTACCCCTCAATGGAAGCGGAGTGCAATTTCCCACACTCCACTTCCTTTGGGGGCAGTTACCGGGGCGCGACTGGATGCTCCTGTGACAGTTGGAACTGGTGCTCTCCACTCTCTCTCCTGTGACAGTTAGAACTGGTGCTCTCCACTCTCCTGTCCTACAGGGTATTAATGAGGCCACACCTGGAATACTTAGTACAGTTTTGGTTTCCATATTTAAGAAAGGATATACTTGCTTTGGAGGCAGTTCAGAGAAGGTCACTAGGTTGATTCCGGAGATGAGGGCGATGACTTGAGGAAAGGTTGAGCCTCCAGTCATTGGAATTCAGAAGAATGAGATGTGATCTTATCGAAACGTATAAGATTATGAGCAGGCTTGACTAGGTGGATGCAGAGAGGATGTTTTTACTGATGGGGGAGACGAGAACTAGGGGGCATAATCTTTTAAGGTGCCGCCCATTTAAGAACATATTAGGAACAGGAGTAGGCCATCTAGCCCCTCGAGCCTGCTCCGCCATTCAACAAGATCATGGCTGAGCTGGTCGTGGACTCAGCTCCACTTACCCGCCCTCGCCCCGTAACCCTTAATTCCCTTATTGCTTAAAAATCTATCTATCTTTGACTTGAAAACATTCAATGAGCCAGCCTCAACTGCTTCCTTGGGCAGAGAATTCCACAGATTCACAACCCTCTGGGAGAAGAAATTCTTTCTCAACTCGGTTTTAAATTGGCTCCTCCGTATTTTGAGGCTGTGCCCCCTAGTTCTAGTCTCCCCCACCAATGGAAACAACCTCTCTGCCTCTATCTTGTCTATCCCTTTCATGATTTTAAATGTTTCTATAAGATCACCCCTCATCCTTCTGAACTCCAAGGAGTAAAGACCCAGTCTACTCAATCTATCATAAGTTAACCCCCTCATTTCTCGAATCAGCCTAGTGAATCGTCTCTGTACCCCTTCCAAAGCTAGTATATCCTTCCTTAAGGTGACCAAAACTGCACGCAGTACTCCAGGTGCGGCCTTACCAATACCTTATACAGTTGCAGCAACACCTCCCTGCTTTTGTACTCCATCCCTTTCGCAATGAAGGCCAACATTCCATTTGCCTTCCTGATTACCTGCTGCACCTGCAAACTACTCTTTTGGGATTCATGCACAAGGACCCCCAGGTCCCTCTGCACTACAGCATGTTGTAATTTCTCCCCATTCAAATAATATTCCCTTTTACTGTTTTTTTTCCCCCAAGGTGGATGACCTCACACTTTCCGACATTGTATTCCATCTGCCAAACCTTAGCCCATTCGCTTAACCTATCCAAATCTCCTTGTAGCCTCTCTGAGTCCTCTACACAACCCGCTTTCCCACTAATCTTAGTGTCATCTGCAAATTTTGTTGCACTACACTCTGTCCCCTCCTCTAGGTCATCTATGTATATTGTAAACAGTTGTGGTCCCAGCACTGATCCCTGTGGCACACCACTAACTTCCAACCGGAAAAGGACCCATTTATCCCGACTCTCTGCTTTCTGTTCGCCAGCCAATTCTCTATCCATGCTAATACATTTCCTCTGACTCCGCGTACCTTTATCTTCTGCAGTAACCTTTTGTGTGGCACCTTATCGAATGCCTTTTGGAAATCTAAATACACCACATCCATCGGTACACCTCTATCCACCATGCTCGTTATATCCTCAAAGAATTCCAGTAAGTTAGTCAAACATGATTTCCCTTTCATGAATCCATGCTGCGTCTGCTTGATTGCACTATTCCTATCCAGATGTCCCGCTATTTCTTCCTTAATGATAGTTTCAAGCATTTTCCCCACTACAGATGTTAAACTAACCGGCCTATAGTTACCTGCCTTTTGCCTGCCCCCTTTTTTAAACGGAGGCATTACATTAGCTGCTCTCCAATCCGCTGGTACCTCCCCAGAGTCCAGAGAATTTTGGTAGATTATAACAAATGCATCTGCTATAACTTCCGCCATCTCTTTTAATACCCTGGGATGCATTTCATCAGGACCAGGGGACTTGTCTACCTTCAATCCCATTAGTCTGTCCAGCACTACCTCCCTAGTGATAGTGATCATCTCAAGGTCCTCCCTTCCCACATTCCTATGACCAGCAATTTTTGTCATGGTTTTTGTGTCTTCCACTGTGAAGACGGAAGCAAAATAATTGTTTAAGGTCTCAGCCATTTCCACATTTCCCATTATTAAATCCCCCTTTTCATCTTCTAAGGGACCAACATTTACTTTAGTCACTCTTTTCCATTTTATATATTTAAAACTAAGATGAGGAGGAATTTCTTCTCAGAGGGTTGCTGCCTGAGCACGCTGTGGAAGCTGGGTCATTGAATAAATTTAATAAATTTAGATAGACAATTTCTTAGCCAATAAGGGAATAAGGGGTTCTGGGAAGCGGGCAGGGAAGTGGACCTGAGTCAGTGATCGAATCAGCCATGATTGTATTAAATGGCAGAGCAGGCTCGAGGGGCAATATGGCCTACTCCTGCTCCGAGTTCTTATGTCCTTATCAAATGCCTTCTGAAAATCCAAATACACCACATCCACTGCTTCCGCCTTATCTATTCTGCTAATTGCAACCTCAAAAGGCTCTTAATACATTTGTCAAACAGGAATTTCCTTTCATAAATCCATGTTGATTCTGTCCAATCCTATTATTATTTTCCAAGTGCCCTGTTGCCACATCATTAATAATAGATTCTAGCATTTTCCCCACTGCTGATGTCAGGCTAACCGGTCTGTCATTCCCCGTTTTCTCTCTCCCTCCTTTCTTAAATAGCAGGGTTACATTAGCTACCTTCCAATCTGCAGGAACTGTTCTGGAATCTATGGAATTTTGGATGATGACAACCAATGCATCCACTATCTCCATAACTACCTCTTTTAAAACTCTAGGATGTAGACCATCTGGTCCAGGGGATTAATTAACTTTCAGTCCCATTAATTTCTACAGTACTTTTTTTTTTATAACTAATACTAATTTCTTTCAGTTCCTCATTCTCGCTCGATCCTTGGCTCTCCACTATATCCAGGAAGTTTTTTCCTTCTTCGTGACGACAGACACAAAGTATTTGTTTAATTTCTCTGCCATTTCCTTATTCCCCATTATAATTTCTCTTGTCTCAGCCTGTAGGGGTTTACTCTCATTCTATTTTCCCCTTTCTTGATCAAGTCCTTGGCCTTCGTTTGTTGAATTATAAAATCCTCCCAAGTATCAGGCTTACTACTCTTTTTAGCAACATTATATTCTCCCGACCTTCCTTTCTCACCATTCATTTTCTGACTGTGCAGGCTCATGCTTGGGTGGAGTTCCACAGGAGCCTGGTGATCTCAGATACCTTGTCCAAGTAATCAATCTTTATACACAAGTGGCTATCAATGGGCACAGCAGGTGAATCCCGATATTGTCCTCCACTAATATCCACATATCTGTACAGTATCAGTGGGGAATCACTGGATAATGACCGAAGGCTGGGGGGGTGGGGGAAGGGATGGGCGATCCTGGCTGATTTTTCCATTTGTAGCCAGGGTGCTCAGGCCCGGTAGACATAGTTCAGCACAGACTGGTCAAACTGAAGCTTCACTGCCTCTATGGCTCGGGTGGGCTCAGCAGGTTTTAAAGCAGCATTGCACCTCACTGTACCAGACTAACAATTCAGTGATAATGTCACTGTGATAAGCATCTTTCTTAACGTAAAATTAACCGATACTGAAATGGTCTGGTCTCTCTCACTTGGAAGCCATGACTATTATCAAGCGGCAGCAGAATCCTGAATGAAAGCCTTCTCCCCTTTGCTCATTCACTGAGGTACAGTTCTACAGGCATCAGTCACCATCCTGTACCTTGCTTCAATTGCTCACGAGCCTTGACACAGCAAGCTATTCGATCTAGATGGATGCCCTGCTCACTCAACAAACATACTAACCCATCGGGCAATGGGAAAAGCCCGACTCTCTCTTTTCCCTCTTATTTTCTATCAGTAGTCGAATTCCACTACACCACTCATGAGCTAAACATAGAAATTAAATTTGTAACCTTCTCAACGTAACTACTTATGTCCCACTAAATATTTCAGACGACCTCTCAGCGTTTCACTGTTTTCCTCCTCTTGCTCTCTATCTGCATGGCCTTCAATTTCTCTCTCTCCGTTTCTCACCTTTTTCCTTTCAACTCCCAGAGAAGCCTACAGCCAAACTTAAGCCTATGATCCTGACAGGCGTAGATATGGTCGTGTCTCTCACTGGCTACAAAGCCACAATTCTATTCTTGGGGAATAGCGCAATCCTGAAACTCCCTTCAGAAGAGCCCAACTGTCACAGAAATACATGATATTACAGACCAGGACCTCATTTCCATCACCAATGGAACCAATAAGCAAAATTGTGCATGGCGGTGGGAGGGAGCGTGAGATGAATGTGAATGTGGAGGCCAGATAAACACAAGGCAAAGAACAAAAAGGGCCACTGTACAGCAAAATTCTAAAAGGACAAAG